>NC_056732.1:307455556-307710556 GCF_019279795.1 Protopterus annectens | reverse complement strand
GTTGTTATACAACATATTTAAGAAGATAGATATGCTGTCATTATGAGGGGTATCAAAAAGAGGTGATGAAAACCCATTACAAAATCATTTAGCTTCAGGTCTAAAGTTTTCATGAAGCTTAACATTTCTGAGGCCATTAATAAAGCAGCTGTCATATGATCAGAAAACATCCCTGGAAGATCAAAACTAGAACTGAAATCCAGACAAGTTAAATGTAATCAACTGTGTGATACGGTGACCCCCAAGTAATAGTGTCCTATACTGCGACTGTATCTTATTACATTCTGTCAGACTGTATTCAGACAGTTTTCAATACCTATGAGATCTGAATCAAGGTTTTGAAAGGAATTAACTGAACAAATAAGCTAGTGTTAGCTACTGTTGTGTCTTATTTAGAAACATAAAGTACCCATTCAATTACTGAGTAGCAGCATCTTTCATAAAAATATGCAAATTAGACTGCTGAATACCAGTTTGTTGCATGATTATCAAAATCTAGTTAAAATGCAAAAATAACAGCCAAGTTAAAGATGTTTTAATCAGGAAGAAAAGTGGACACTATTGTAACATGAAAACAGATGAAGGAAAACTATTCTACATCTCCAAAGCATCAAAACATTTAGTGAGAACAATGATAGCAAGAGAATGACACGTGGACAAGGATTATTAAATTATCTTAATAACTTCAGGGCAGGCAAGTTGCTATGAAGAAAGAGTGAAGTGTAGAAAGGCATCTACATAGATACAGATATGGAGTACTTTAGCTGCTGTGAAGGTTCTTCAGCAAACACACACACACACACACACACACACACACACACACACACACACACACACACACACACACTACATCATACTGTCCCAATTGTCCTATGAAACATAGAAGCCTGAAATTATTTTTCATTCTTCCTTCTGGGGTATTCTGCCATACATGAATATGTCCATCCTTCTACCATTATATAAAATTATGTCTTTGAAAGACTTCCAGGATTTCTGGGCTTCAACATACTGCAAACCTGCATTTTAGATATTCCCATAACCTCCCTGAAGAAATGCAGTCTTTTATTTTACTTTAAGTTTCAGTAAACCAATTATTTTCACAATGAAGGACAACTGAAGATTACAAAACTTTCAGAGACAAATCCATTACATATGCTCAATTCAAAATCCTCACATCATATTTGCCCAGTAACAACAGCTCATAAATTACACTTCAAGTGTACGAATTA
This sequence comes from Protopterus annectens, assembly GCF_019279795.1. Taxonomy (NCBI): domain Eukaryota; kingdom Metazoa; phylum Chordata; order Ceratodontiformes; family Protopteridae; genus Protopterus; species Protopterus annectens. Next base: position 307,709,327 of record NC_056732.1, on the reverse strand, counting down.
TCATAATGCATGTGCTCAATGTGCAGAATTTATGAGCAAGCAATGTAATGCCTGTCTTGCAATTTCTCTAAAGTGTAATGACCTTGAACCTCAGACTTGTTTAACAAACAGAGTAAGTCTCAGTCTAAGAAGTGAGCAAATGTCAGCGCAAGCAAACATGCTCAAGCAAACATGCATCACGTTTGACAGACTCATCAACTGAGCTTACCCAGAAGTAGATACCAAAACATCTTACCTCCATGAATAAAAGGTCTCAGAAACACCGGACAGAAAAAAAGACAGCATAGTTGTTTCTGAATGCCTCCTGGTTTCTAATTCATCTACAAAACTTAATTAAGAATGCATCACATAATGTTTGAACTTTAACATAAAAGTGCTGACTCTTGTTCTTCTTTTGGCTTTTCCCGGTTAGGGGTCGTCACAGCGGAACTCCGGTCTGCTAATGATTAGCAGTAGATTTTTTTACGGGTGCCGAGGTGCCAGCTTGACACCCAACCTTCAATGAAGGCACGCCTATTCTACACATGTCTTTTGAACGCCACTCAACCGCGGGGAGGACATGCAGACTCCGCACAGAAGGCACTCCAGCTGAGAATCGAATGAGAGAACCTCTTAATGTGAGGCAATAACATGAGGGGCACCGGATCAGTAAATGGCCCTGGTCACCGAAGGGATAAGTACACCACTGCTGTAATGTGATATAACAGCCATACATAATGGGCACATACAAACTCTCCCTTTGAAGTAGTCAATATTTTCTCCTGCAATGATCACCAGTCTAAAAAATATTTAAGCCCTCAACAGATTTGACTGAAAAGTTTTTTTTAAAGTAATTCACTCCACAACCGGTGCAACCATCAGATGTATGCAACTGACTGAAAGGTATTCTTACACAATGGAGGCCAAGCTTAAAATAAACTGTATCCAACGTTCACTAGAGACCATGATACCTTCATTGTCACTCCTTTAATGTGCATTATTTAAACAATAACCCATGGCTGCATGTGGGTAATGCTGGATTTACGCATGGTTGGTGTGGTTTGGTCATGAGGTCAAAGCCCGAGTGACCAAACAAAGCCAACCGTGGGTAAATCCAGCACTGCCCACACCCAGTCGTGGGTTATTGCTATTACACAATGACATTATTTAAGAAAAAAAAACTTTTCTAAAATAATGTCTTTGTATTAATGCCTCAGTGGTGCCCTTCTGCATTTTTCTGGTGTCCTGGGGCTTTTTTCCAATGAACTACACATGCATATGGGACTTGTGTTCCCACGCTTACACAGTACATCAATGCAGTGAAAAGTTAGCAACAGTGAAAGGAAGATCTCCATTGCTTTTTTTTTAATTGAAAAGAAAAAAAGAAACTGGGAGACTTTTTACATTTGGGAGAGCTGGGCCAGACAAAATAAAAGGGTAATCATGTAAGTTTCTTTAGTTTTGCAGAACGTACCTGATTATGCTCTTATTTATGTCTGTAACGTCTCCCTCATTCATTTGAGGTCTTCTATTTTCTTTTTTGGTAAAAAAAAGAAAGAAAAGTAAAACTATTGTGAGATATCCTAATGGGAAAAAGTCCGGGTGACCACACCTTTTTCCGTTGGTATATTCTCGGATTTACAACAGGCACGATGGTTGAGTGGCCAATCAGTATGCTCGTTTTCGAATATTAATGGACAGTCATTGTATAATAAATTTTCGTTAACTCTGGAAGTTAGAAAAACCTTATCTTTGCCAAAGCATGGTGGCAAAGACCATGAGAAATCTTATAGACTTTCTTCCTACTCTCATCACTTTGCAGAAGCCTAGAAAAGGGTATAGCCACTAAAAAAAAAAAAAGGATAAAGAAAAGAAAACCTAAAAAGACACTTTTGGCCTTAAATATAAAGTTCAACTTGTGTTGTGGAAGTAGCATAGCATAGCACTCTAAATGCACTGCTCCCTAGCATAAACAGCTGGACTCTGGTAAACTAATAGGTATTACATTTGTTAATCTAATCAACCCAATTATCCTACTCACTCCATGTCATCTGCAGCCCATGAGATACATGTAAACAAACTGACACCCCTTCCTTATGCAGCCTAATACTATTCTCTTGGGAGACTTTGACTATCCCTCCATTTACTGGAAAACATGCACCACCTCAAATAATAAGCAAACATTACAGGAGTTCATTAATGTCAGCTCCCTAGAGCAACTGGTTCAAGTCCAAAATAGGGGCTCAGTTCAAAAATATTGGACCTGATTCTTATCAATATAGCCTTCATATGCTGAACCACATACAGTTACCACATCACTGGATAAAATGGATCACTGTTCTTTAACACTCACTATGGGGTTAAAACCTGACATACCACAAAACCCTTCTATATTTCACAGACTACTCTAAAGCAAACCTAATCCAGCTGATGACCTGATGAAATGTTAGCATGCTCCTCACCTTGAAATCTCCATCACATGCTGACATATTTGTAAATAATTTCTAAACCCACCTCAAAGTATGCATTGTAGACTCTACCACCATTGAACATAAATATAATGCCAAATTCAGGAATAAACCCCTGAGGTAGATCCCCAGTAAAAACAAACTATATAATAAAAGAAAGAACCTCATAGTCTATAAAAGCAAACATAATAACCCATCTAGAGATGACCTCAAAAAGATCAGTAAAGAACTTATAAACAAAATCAAACTCTCCAAAAGTAAGTATGAACTGAAAATTGCCACCTCTACTAAGGGCAACCACAAAGCCTTCTTCAGCTGTATCAGAAGCCTTAGAGGTAATGCCCAGCAGTGCTCAGAGCTAATGCATAACAGCTGTACTTATTCATCCCCTGATGACACAGCCAACATATTAGCGAACAAATTCTGCTTTAACTTTACTTCCCTATTATCCACTAACTTTCCCCAACTTATTCGCACACCCACAACTTCCTCTTTAATCATCTCTGAGGAAGCTCTGAATGCTCAGTCAAAGGCAAAAAACACTAGCTCCACAGGCCCTGGTAATGTTTCAGGCTGTCTTCATGTCAGCACCAAACTACATCTGGTAAACTCTCTAATAAGTCATTTCAGCCTCAGCATCTCCTCTGAATTCATGCCAGAGGAATGGAGTACATCAGTGGTCATCCTACTGCATGAGGGGTGGATCCACAACTGATCCAGGAAATTACAGAACTATAAGTTTCTCCAGCCTTATCTACAGAGGAATGGAAATACATCATTATGGGACTGATTAACAAGGACATAGGCAGTCTACAAGCCCTGGACCTTATCCAGTTTGGGTTTGATAAAGGCACATCCTATCTCCTGAACCTGCTGGGCTTCTTTGAGCAAGTCACTGATGCATTAGACTCAGGCAAATCAGTTTACACTGCATATCTGGACCTGGCAAAGGACTCTGATACCATCCCACATTCTGGCATCATCAATGAGCTAATTAATCTAAATGAAAACTACCGTTGTATACCCACCGGATAGCAAACCAGCAACCAGACAGAACTCCATTTATTAGTGTGGAAGGCATTTTCTCTTTAAAAAGAGTAGTTATAAACAGTGTCCCCAGGGATTTGTTCTAGAACGTCCTCTTTCTGGTATTTATTTTTCTTATGTCATGTCTGACATCAAAGACCTGTAGCTAACCAAGTTTACAGATGGCTACAACTTAGAGTTATTACTGACTCTCCAACTGACTTCCAGACTCTTTAACAGGAACTAACATACAACAATAAGTGCTGCCTGAACCACGTCCTAAAACTAAATATCAAGAAATGCAGCATTGTGCCTTTAGGCAAAACTGGGCACCCATGCACCTACCACATAGGTAACCCAACTTTGAAAACTAATTCAGTCATTAGGTATCCGGGCACTTACTTTGACTGGCAATGAACTATTCTTTGATAACCATGTATGCACTGTTGTTAGGACATCATTTTACCTAGCTAGACTAATCTCCAGGGGTATTTGTTCCAGGTCTAAGGAAATTATCAGCCCTCTCTACTTCTCCCTCATCAGACCTATAATAGAGTATAATGTCCCTCTGGTATGTACTTGTGTAGGTACAGGAATCAGACTGAGACACCACAGCACTTACTCGCTATGGATAATCAAGATTAGATCTTCCTTGAGCTACCCAGACTGCCTTAAAGTGCTGTCTCTCTTTTCTGTTTCCAGTAGGTTCTTGAGAAGTAAACTTTGTCTAGCCTACACAGCCACAAAGGATCCAGTCCTATGCAACATCCTGCACATCCACAAAACTAATAATACCCTAAACATTCTCCCAAGAGAGCTTGTCTTCCACCAAAATATAAATAGGACCCACTGGCAATATAAATATATATGCCAGAGAACCCCTCTTTTATGGAATAAACTTTTCTGGATATAAAGCAAAATAGCTTCCTGGCCCCCTTTTAAGCATAACCTGAACAAATGGATGGGTAATCATAAATACACTCTGGGCCTGGCACCTCAAGTCCCAAATGAAAAGCATACAAACTAGGTATAAATCAGTCATGTAAATGGGTACCTATGATATGGATTATTTTGACCGGGTTATTAATGGTCCTTTGTATTAACAAGCTGGTATTAACCTATGTACCTGTATGGTATAAATCTAAGGCTTTTGATTGTGCTGACCTTAAGATACTTTTTGGTGAACCTAGGTGTTATACTCTTAATGATTCTACCATCCAGAAGATCCAGAGTTAGCTCATGAGCATGTAATTCAAGATCCTGATTAATAATTAGTCCTTTAAGCATCTACCATCGAAAATCAGAGTCTTCTAAGGTACAGCCCTCCATCTTCCACATTTATGTTATTCTTAAATTAATTTTTATTTATATTCAGTTGCATGAAAATCATTGCATCTGTGGAAGAATCAGGCTATTTGGTCAAGTCAACAAAACCATATCACACATCATCTAATAAATAAGTCTCATAGTCTAATTTATGACTGATGCAATGATACATGTCTGCTTATTGGCTACAGTAAAACCAAAACAATGATTTGTGGCACATACAAAAAAAACTAACTAGTTCAACTAGATCATGGTCTCTTGAGTCACTAGACAGCATTACTGCTGACTCAGTGTTTTTTTTTAAATACGCTAGAGTGTGAGCTGACCAATCACAGCAATTCACAAGGTACATTGATATGACACTGCAGAAAAGGCACTGCTAAGGCTAAGAAGTTAGTTTTCTTATAAAATAAGCTAAAATAATGTTTATAAAGGGAGTTTAATTCCTGTTAGACAGGGGTCCAGGGAAGTAAATATTGTGGCAAGAAATAGCCAGGGAATTGTCATGGCTAGGCTTGTATAGGCCCTAGGGCCAATAACCTAGTACCAACCTATGAACCTATGTATTACCACCCACTACTTCTGAATTTCATGGAAAAACTGATTACAAATCTAATTAAATATACTGTTTTCATACAATTAACCAAAGCAGGAATGCCACTGCCAGTTACTTGTAAAAGCAGCTTGGCTACCCATTACTTAAAGAACAATAGACATTTTTTGTACTTTAATATTCAAAGTGCTTCATGTAGCATACAGTCCTTCATTGACGCTATTACACTCCAGATATCTACTGCTACTCTGAAATATGGTTAGAATGATTCTTCTATCTATTGAATTAAACCTGGACTACACATCTCAAGTTGGCAAGATATGTCCATTTTTCCTGTATGGTTCTCAGAATATCTTACAGCCTTTGAAAGTTGCAAATTCTACACAGCTGTTATCTATCACTTATGAGGGTATATACTGTGGCTGTAATAGCCATTCTACTACCTTCATCTAAATTAGGGATTTGTTTTGAGTAAGACAACATCTGTAGTTTCCTCCTGATATTTAACTTCTTAAAATTCTTGTTCTAGTTCTTCACTAAACTGTATTTTACTTTTGGTTTAATTTCTCAAAGTCTTTTGGGTTTCTAATACCATGATGAGAATGAAACTCATTCCAAAGTCAAAGTATGATTAAAGTTTGTGAAATTAGTATTTGATGTTAGCCAAAAGTGCTCTTCTCAGCATCCACATTGTGTCCAAAAATTACTCCTTCTGCAATTTATATTGAATTACAAGAATCTGTAGCATATCTAAATATGACTGTAATATGAGATCTATTGCTCCTACTACTATTGAAACTGTCTGGGTATCCTTCTTCCACATTGCATTCATTTCAGCCTGCAAATCCTGGTATTTTATGACTCTGTGTCTCTGTATGTAATGATCAATGCTACCTTTGTTTACTTTTCATGGACTACTATATCTGCTTTTTTTACTTCTGTTTTTGAACTATTGGTAATGGGTGATCCCATTTGATATAAAGTTATCATTTTCTATAATACTTTGTGGTTCATGTTTGCAATGCTTCTCAGCTACTTCAGTTTTGTAATGTCTGCACAATCCCTAATGCAACAGTCTTGCCACATTATTATGCCTTTCAGTACACAGGCTCTCTGTCATTCTTACACCACAGACAGTAACAAGATGTGTGACTGTTTCCAGTTCTGTTTTACAGAACTTTCATTTGTCTGTTTCTCCCACATGTTCAATGGACTTTGTAACCCAAAATATACATAGTCCACTATCCTGGGCATCCAGTAATAACCTTCCATCTTTTTGGTTTAAATTCACCTCTCCATAACCATTTTGTGGCAGATCTTGATCAACATGAGGTTGTTAGAGGGGGTTTCAGTACTTGCTACTATATTTACACATTTTCCACATTTCTTGCCTTCTCATCTGATCCTGCTCCTTATATTCTTTCTTTTGTTTTTTGGCACATTCAGTTGCTGTCTGATTTTTGTCTACTTCTAATTTGATTTCCATTCCCGCTTGACACCAATATGCTTCTGCTAAACTACATAATGAAGTCATTTTAGACTTGTTCTTCTCATGTTTTAAAACTTTCACTATGTTTGGCTCTAGTGAAGTCAGCAGATATGTATGCAATCCTACACAACTAATCAATTTCGAGGAGGCCAATACCACCTTTAAAATGAGGAGTATATAATCTTGGTATACATTGATTTTTATTATATCATTTGATAAGTGTAAAGCCTGTTATTTGTTTTCCTATCCAACTGATCCAATACCTTTTGGGGTCAGTCAATCACCCTAACACTATAAGTTAGAACAGGAAGAGCAACTTGGTTTATAGCTTGGCTTTTGTTGCAAGATGTCAGAGCTGTTTTCAGTATTAATTTCAGTCTTCTAAAATATTCCTTAATGAGTTTTGTTCACAATTTTCATGTTTTATTGTAGATATTTCATCAGTTCCCAAATATTTATGCACTCCCCCCTGCTCAAGTTCCTTTACATCGCATTCATGTCCCAGACTGGTGTTTTCTTGGTGCTGTAGCTTTCCTGCTTTAAATTTTGCTTTTGCATATTTATCAAGACCAAATTACATTCTTATGCCATCTGAGAAAGTTTTGATTACTTGCAGTTGTGCTTTCAGCTCCTCATTTGATGAACTATACAGTTTTAAATTATCCACAAAAAGAAAATTAAGTCTTTATACTTTGTTGTTTTCTGCAAGCTAAATTGTAACCGTGACCTAATCACAAAAATGTTCCATTAAATAAGGGAATACATAAGCACTGCTAGCTATGTCCACAATTTCAGGGCTACAGTTTCATTCAGGCAGAAATAACTTGATTTTTAACACTCTATATATTAAGGTTAACAGCATTTGTACATCGCAATAAACAAAGCTCTTAATCTATTTTTGTGTATTTATCTGTGTATAGTTACTAAAATGACAAGTTGTTCAGCAGTTGGAGGATCTAGTGTATTTTGAGGATCAAGACAATAACAAGATGTTACCATCAAACATCTCATGAAAATGCTAATAGGAATAACAACAACAATTAAAGTTATGCCTTGTACCTTAAACAATGCAGGAATGCTGCTGTAATAGCCTCCTTCAAAATCTGCATTCAGAATGTTCCTAAAGATAGAGTGAATGCCAAGTTAGGTTTTGCTAATCCTGTAGTAAATTAATTGGTTGGATAAGAAAAATAGAACTAAAATAGTTATGAGAAAACCTGTTTTATTTACATCATGTACTTGGTCTCTAGTTTAGAGCCTCACTCTTAGCTTGCAGCTCATGCATACTGTAGTACCAGCTACTTTTTCATACAGTATTATATGCATTCGTGAGGCTTGTGCCTTTAAAAGAAAAAATGTATTTCTGATTAAAACACAGACTTAAGCTCAAGCTTAAAATTTATTTTATTCCATTAAAAAACTAGATTTTAGAAGATATTAGACTTTTAATCTATTTGAATTTAAATCCATGAATATTAATTACTTAAAGAGATAACACTTTGCATACATCCCAAAAAGTTAACCACATTCTGAATTATTGAATGAGGATAAAGAAAGAATTTTGTTTAAAATCTTTATAGTATGAATTAATTAATTGGACATTCAGAAACCATGTAGCAGAAATGCTTGATGTCCTTAAGGGGTCATTTGCATGTATCCCATGGGCCTCCATCACAGGAGGTTTAAGGTATCCCACAGTGAAACCTCTAGCTCCGCTGGGTTTTTCTTGCAGCTTTTACTGAATATCATATTAATAAATGCTTACCTTTGCTTTGCAGCTAATCCACCAGTGCAATTACCCAGCCTACACTAAGGACAGAATGAAATTTAATAAGGTTTGACAATGGCTTTTCCACTCAATGGGTTGTATAGCAAACATTTTCTTCTTCACATATTTGTAAGAAGCAAATATTTTAGGCATGCAGGATGTAGCATATTGTAGTAATGGCAGAGTAGAATAATAACAGGTTGTTCAATCTTCAGTCTTTTGTTATATTTGTTTCCCATCCATTCTTCTCTGCCTGCATTTTTTCAGACTTGGTACTGATCAATTCATGTTGCCTGAAGGTTTAAAAGTAGAAATATATTTTTGTCCTTGATGGAAATAAAAGGTGGACGTTAATACTATTCATTTTCTGTTCCTCAGTAAGTGGAAGACAAAGTTTCCTTTATCCAACTACTTCAGTGGAAAAGTCATTGCCAAACCTTATTACATTTCCTTCTATCTTTGGTGGAGGTTTAGACCATATTGCTCTGTAAATAAGATCCTTATCACAACTACAGAGGAATTTGACAACAACTGATCTTGGTGGAGCTTCATCTTTGCTGAAATGTTTGACAGAGATCTGTAGACTCTTTGAATTCCATGAGGCATTCTTTCAGTCAGATTTTGTATTTTAGGAATCCAAAATGTTTAAAATGTTATATTATCACTCTTTCTAAGAACTTCATAAATGTTGACATCATTTCTTCTTTCTCTGTTTTCAAAATTATTTTTTTTTATCCAAGAGCCAAGTATTTTGTTACAGAAATAATTCAGTTTGCATCTTCTCTGCATGTGTGTCCTCAATGTCTTTTAGAGCTGCTTCCATACTAATTGTTTTCCTTACTGAGTTATCATATCTTTGAGAAGTTAATTTTGTTTATTATCATCCTGCTTAACAGAGTCCACTTTTTAATTCCAGTTTGTCTGCTTTTATTTATAATTCTTGGATACTTGTCACCAATGATAAACGTACCATCTAAGTTTATGTCTTCTGTATATTAGCCTTAAAATGTCTTATTTTTTAGTGAAAGACTCCAGTGATGTTTGATTTGACAGGAGTTTCTTGTAATATTCCACTTCTGTTTATATCCAACAATAGAATGAACAACATTTTTTCCAGCAGTTATCAAATGGCTTTGAATGAATTCCTCGACTTTTACATAATCTTATCAAGAGTATTGTAGATCTGCAAAGTTCTTATCAGATAATGTCCCCTCTGTAATGCTCCTTTTTAACTGTACCACTGTTTCTAATTTCCAAGATATGGCTGAAGTCTGTCAAACTGAATCAGTCCATTACGTCTGTTAATAATCTTAATGGGTAAAATAAATGGACAATTATTACTGATACCGCACATAGCTTCAGCAGTTACTAAGGTATTGAAAGTTGTTTGCAAAATACTGCAAAAATATCATTTACTGCAAAAAATATCATTTACCACATCGACTGTGATTTATTCAGAATAGCTTTAAGACTTGGAATGTATTGAATGCTACTACCATAAGGATAATTACAAGCATGATCAGGTTGCTGTTTATACTTTTCTAAAAAATGGACATTTGAGTGTAATGTAAATGCAACACCTGATTATGTCAAAACAACCAGGCTACAATCATTGAAAATTAAAATGCAATTTTCAAAAAAAGGCACTCAGTAAGTTATCACTGTAGAAGACACTGTAAACTGAGCTTTGTGAATTTCTTTACTGCCATATATTTGAAGCTGGACAGATCTAAGTCAGACTTTCACTGGTTCTCATTCAAATCATGAGAAGAACCTACTCAGCCTTTCAGATATTGGGGCAACTTCTACTACCTTGCACTCTGACAGCTATCTAAGGGTGGCATAGTATAGATCATCTAATTTCTTGTTATAAGTGGGATATCAAGAAAGGAAGGGAAAGTACAGCTGTGTAACTTGCACCTACGATAATGGCAGTTGTACTAATTCCTCAATGCTGCTGTAGCCTTTGGCTATTTAAGTTGCATCCTGCCCAGGATACGACAAGTGTCAAGTATTCAAAAAGCTCTGTTTTCCTCCCACACCTACACTCTGATGATTGGCCACTTCCATGGAGGGAAATCAGCAGTCAGAGTGTAGGCAACTTCATGACGTTCTTGCTCAAACAAAAAGAGAAAACGTACTTGTCCTGAAACCGCAAAAAGATACACATATATAACTTTTTAATCCAACAACTAAATATATACAGGAAAAAAGGTGCAGAGGGTGGATGTGGTTAGTGAGGTTGTGAGGAATTCAAACATCTACTGTTATGGTAAGTGCAACTTACACAGCTGTACAATGTTCATCTTTCTCACTGCTCCAGTAGTCTTTGGCTAGTTGGGTTGATTACCAAAGCTCATCCAACCCAGGAGGTGGAAGGATAAGAGTTTAAGAAACCCTGGAGAATGGTCCTAGTATAGTCAGGGTCTATAGTACATCGTCAAAGGGTCTGTTAAGCAAACACCCTTTGATCAACACGTAAATGTCGAACTACGATAACTTTGAACGTCCAAGTAAGCACTTTTTTTCTGAGGGAAAATAATTGTTTGGCAAATAAAAAAAAACAACCCCACACCCCTGCTAACTAAATATACCAACTCCAAGATTGCACTACAGTGGAGGAAAGGGCAAATTCCCGATAATGGCCAAGCAATTTTTTTTCCCCTGGGAAAAAATTTGCTTACTTGGCCGTTCAAACTTGTCATAGTTCCACATTTACGTATTGATCAAAGGGCGTTCACTTAACAGACCCTTCGGCAACGTAAATGGGACTCATATAGTCAGCCTTGGACCTGTAAAAGGAATCCAGTATGCAATTCTTTGTATGTACAATGGACCATTTAGTTACTCTAGAATGCTTCTAGAGTCCACCCCTTCCCAATATGCCATCAAAGAAAACAAGGCTCAATTAGAACATGCTTTAATCATGCCTGGAAATGTTTTACAATGATGGGAATAAGAAAAAGATATGGTACTGTACAACCAACTGAAAATGTTTGAATTAACATAGGTTTTCCTTTTCCAGTGCCATACTACAAATTCCAGAGCTGTATTGCTTTCCAAAAGGACTTAAGTACAGACAAGATCGTACCTGAGTTGCAAAACATGATAATATATGGAATCTGTTCTGAAAGGAATGAGGGAGATATATGGCTAGATTCAAGGTACACTCTGAAAGTAGTAAGGGCATATAAGGTTTTTTTTTAAAAGATAAACTTATATGCATGGAAAAGCAAAAGGGTTAACCACCATAAATAATTGCAAGTTGGATACTATCCTGCAAAGCAACAAACCAGTCAGTTACCAAAAGAAATGAACCAAAAACCAAGGGCACCAAACCAAAACAGCCCAAATAACTGATTTAAATGTAGATAGAAATTATTTTCTCAGCAAAACATAAAAATCCCAATTAATTGTTACATAAATAACAAGTGACCTTAATATCAGCAGAAAGACCTCTTTGTAGAACAGCTTGAGCAAAGTCTGATCCAAAGGCAGACATGCTAAAATGGCTGACAAATACCCCTTGCCAAAGGAGTAAATAGGCCATAGGATAGTAATTCACATAACTGTTTGAAAACCAGAGGTAATAATACCAAACAGGTCCCTGGTCATAGGTGAGGCACTTGCTAGAAAATCTTGTCCACTGGTTAACATAAGATTTCCAACTAGCATTATTTCTTGCCTCCTTTAGTATCTGCTGTACATCCTTGTGAAAAAGTTGACAAAATGTATTAGAACTAAATCTTCCAAGCAGTCAGTTGAAGTTGTTTGTGAATGGGGCATATATAAAACTCCCCCTGTCTTGTGCACGTAGATCCAATCTGTGAGGAAGCTTGTGGTAATTCCCCCTGGTCGGTTTCATAAGAAGGGAGAACCAATGTTGCCTAGGCAAAAGAGGAGTCACCACAATAATTTTTGAAGAGTCCTTCTGAATCTTCAGAATGACCCTTGATATCAATGGAAAGGGGAAATACATACAGGAACATTCCCAACCATGGGAATGAAGAACTTGCTATATTCAACTGGACGTATAAGAGAATTTAAGTACCTTTATCTGCTCTTTTTTTCAAAAAAATACAGTATTTAAATTGATTTTAACTGTGTGGAAGGAATATTAGCTGAACTGGAAGTTAGTCAGTGTTTGCTGAATTTTGTTATTTGCTAGTAATTACAGGTGTGGGGGTAGTCACATTCTTTGATTTCCTGTCCTTGCCTATTTAAGTGGTACAGTGTGAAATATTTTCTGCTTAAAAACCTCAGCTTTGGCCGGCTAAGAACTTGCTATATTCAACTGGACGTATAAGAGAATTTAAGTACCTTTATCTGCTCTTTTTTTTCAAGAAAATACAGTATTTAAATTGATTTTAACTGTGTGGAAGGAATATTAACTGAACTGGAAGTTTTCACTCTGCTCTTCAGCTAGTACCACCCACCCTCCCTGTTTTTGTTTTGGTGTTAATCTTAGTGGCCTTGCAACTGCCCACCCCTCTTGTAAATTTGTGTTTGGATACTCCTTCTGGGCCCATCTCATTTGCTCACTCAACTGAGTGCAGTGAGATCATATTCTGATTTCAGGCACTCCTACTGTGTACAAAGAGAGCATCTGGGAAAAAACAAATTTAAGCTTGTTTCCTGCCTTTCCTGTTAAGTGGTATAGACTATTTGTAGGCTTCTGAGCCCCCAAGCCCTTCTGTGTTGGAGGGAAGCCTTCTAGCTTAGTTTTTTTTTCTTATAACTAGCCAGTTTTCTAGTTTCAGCACTCAAATCTGTTTCTTTGATCTCAGCACTTGTTCGGAAAAAAAGAAATTTCATCTGCTTTTACTGTACTTGTGTTTCTACCTACTTTTTTTACTTTTGCATCATCTTAAAAGTACTCAATTGTATTTATTACTGCTTGGTGTAACTCATTCTAAGCCTTTTGGTTTAAACACTTGGGCTTCGGACCAGTTGTTTTGCACTGAGAGGGTTTTGTGGTCTGCACTGTAGTGGCAGAACAGGTAGCTTACATCCTTCTAGGTTGGGAACTGCTGATTGAGGGCTCAGTGTCTGTTATTCTAAAAGTGTATTAATTCTGGTTTAAGCACTTGGGCTTTCAGGCCAGTTATTTTACATTAACAGGGTTCGTGGTCTGCACTCTTGTGGGAGGAGAGGCTGGACTCTGCCCTTCTGAGCTGGGAATTTCTGGTTGAAGGCTTATAGTGCATGCATATCTGAACTGCTTCTTACTGAAGTTGGTGCCTTGTTTGCTGTGGCATAGACTGGATTCGGGCCTGCTGGATCTAGCTTTGTTTGTGTAACTTGAGCACTAATCCAGGCATTCTCTAAAGTATTCAATTGTATTTATTACTGCTTGGTAGTAACTTGATTAAAGTGTAGCTATCATTCTAAGTCTTTTGGATTAAGCACTTGGGCTTCAGACCAGTTGTTTTACATTAGGAAGGTTTGTGGCATGCACTGTGGTGGCAGTACAAGTAGCTTTCATCCTTCTAAGTTGGGAACTGCTGATTGAGAGCCCAGTGTCTGTTATTCTTAAAGTGTATTAGTTCTGGTTTAAGCACTTGGGCTTCAGGCCAGTTATTTTACATTAAGAAGGTTTGTGGTCTGCACTCTTGTGGGAGAAGAGGCTGGACTCTGCCCTTCTGAGCTGGGAATTTCTGGTTAAAGGTTTATAGTGCCTGAATATTTGAACTGTATCTTACTGAAATTGGTACACCTTGTTTGCTGTAGCATAGACTAGATCCAGGCCTGCTGAATCTAGCTTTGTTTATATGCTTATAGTTTGTTTGCTTGTTATTTCCCTGGAATGTTAATTCCACCTAATATGTGGCTTCTCGGCGCTTCTGTGGATCACTAGTGATATCTGCATTGCTTACTGTACTTATTTCCTTGTTTCACTTGAAAGAAAGTTACTGTTTGTCGTTTTTGCATTTAAGTTACCTGTAACACATTGCACTTAACTTACCTGGCACTAAAGCAATTATATAAGTCAGCACTAAAAATTAAAAGCACTACACCCTCACTCCCCACTGGCCCTGGTTTTCAATTATTAAGGAATTCCCAATATTATTCTAGCATGTCCAAAGGTCAGTTGTCAGTCTCCTCTCTGGTCCAGCTGGTGAATCTGGGAATCTTAAGGCAATGTTACAACTGCCTCATGTACACAGACAACCCTCTCCTCCTCCCAACAAATTCCAACACATGTGAGAGATGCAACCATATAGCCAAACTGGAGGCTAAGCTCTCTCAACTCAGTACTGGCATAACCAGTCAGGAGGAGAAGGAAACCACACTCACTACAATTCCAGTCTCACATAGACCTACCACGACAGCAAACCACATAATCACACAAAAACATACTCGGAGGCTCTAAATAAAGATCTGCCAAAGCAGCAGAGACCTCCAAAGCAGACACCCAAGCAGCCGCTACCCCAAAACAAAACACGTGCAACACATATCTCACAAAGCCAGTGTGCCAAACAGTCACAGCCCTTAAGACTAAACAACACACCTGATACACTTGTAATAGGTGACTCTATCGTCAGGCACACTGACGCCCGCCACCAGGCTGAACAAGGAGAGGGTCACGGTGAGCAGCCTGTCTGGCGCTAGGATCCACCACATAACACAAGCACTCAGGTCACTCCATGGCAAGTACAAATATGACTCAGTCATTGTCCATGCTGGTGTGAATGACCTGAGACCTACCTCCCTGGACTACATGAAAAGAGACATAAAGGAGCTCTCTGAGGATGTAGCCCAGGCCGGTATGACCCTGACCTTGAGTAGCATCTTACCCTCACCAAGAATGATGCCACAATATGAAGACAAGATGATCAATTTCAACAATTGGCTTAAGTACTGGTGTCATTCAAAGGGGATCCAATGCCTGTCAGCTTGGGATGATATGCTCGACAAGCCACGATGCTTCGCTAGGGACGGCTTGCACCTGTCACCCCTGGGCTTTCAGATATTGGCAAAGGCTCTTGCTACCGCCATAGTGCCTTTTTTAGGCAAGGCTCAAAAGACAAACCCACCTCCATAGGTATTACAAGGGATAAGAAACTAAGAGTGATGCTACTCAATGCCAGAAGTCTAAACCTCAAGATGCACGCACTCAAAACTCTTCTTAACATGGAGAACATCGATATCTGTGCAGTAACAGAAACCTGGTTCAGGGCTCCCGAGAGCACCCCAGCACTACCAGGTTATACCTCATACCATGCTTTTCGGCCCCAAAACTTGGATCAAACCACAAAAGGAGGGGTAGTATCGATATTCATCAAAGATACCCACACCTCCAGGTTGGTGGAAAAGCACGAAGCATCAGAGACTATCCATGTGCAACTAACAGTGGGTAAAACTGCCTTCCAGTTTATAGCCTGCTACAGATCACCCTCCCAAACCCAGGAACCCCACTCGGCCTTCCTGAGAACACTGGAAAATATGAAGGTCTCTCCAAACACCATTATATTGGGCGACTTCAACTACCCAAACATAGACTGGGAGCATTACTCTAGCTCCAACACCCTAGCCCAAAGGTTCCTAGAATTTATAAACTCAAATGCTATGGAACAACTTGTTACCACTCCCACAAGAGGGGAAAACATACTGGACCTGATCATCACCAACATGGGGACTCTATGCTCCAGACCAGAAGTGTATCCCTCACTGGTAAGATCAGACCATAAACTAATCTCACTGGATATTCACATCCCGACCCCACCCCTGCCCAGAAAACCACAGTGAAAAACTTCTCTAAAGCAAATTTCACACTCCTCAAAACTGAGGTGGAATCCTTCAAAGCCCCGGCCTGTGGAAAATACGGCCCAGACCGCAGAATCCTTTATAAACGCATTCTATGAACACCTTCAGGAATGCATGGATCATGCGATCCCAAATAAAACCAAGACCCAATCCTCCAAAGGCAGACATCCTGTCTGGTGGACCCCAGCCATAAACAAACTATACAATAGAAGGAGGAAGCTACTAAATGATAGAGCAAAATCCCAAAAAGGGAAGGCATCACTGATCAGTATTAGCAAAAAACTACGGGCACACATAAAATTGTCTAAGGCCAGCTTCGAGAGAAAAATTGCACAGGACACTAAGGATAATCACAAGGCTTTCTTTAGTTATGTTAGGAACCTGGGTGGTAATTCCCAGATATGCTCAGAATTAGTCCAAAATGACAAAAAATACACCGAACCCACAGACATTGCCAACATCCTAGCTGATAGGTTCAGCGCAAACTTCTCCCCCCCCACCAAAAGGGCAAATATCTATCCCAGCAGAGTGCTGCCCCCCTGACATCTCAGATGCTCAGGTAAGAGCCGCCCTCTCCAAAGCAAAAAACACAGCATCAATGGGACCAGATGGTGTCCCTGGCTGCGTCCTACATGAATGCCAAGAAGAGCTAAACCCAAACATAAAACTACTGTTCAATCTCAGCCTTACTACAGGATATGTGCCCAAAGAGTGGCGTACAGCAACAGTGGTCCCTCTCCATAAAGGTGGTGCCTCAACGGATCCTGGAAACTATCGCCCCATAAGCCTGACTAGCTTGGCCTGCAAAGCTATGGAAAGGATCATCATGGACCTCATAAATAAAGATATTGGGAACCTACAAACACTGGATCCTACCCAGTTCGGCTTTGTTAAGGGCAGATCCTGCCTCTTAAACCTGGTTGATTTCTTTGAAACAGTCACCAAGGCCATTGACGAGGGGAAGGTGGTCCACACAGCCTACCTGGACCTCGCAAAAGCCTTCGATACAATACCCCACTCGGGCATTATAGATAAGCTCACCAGCTTAAATATAAACCCCTATGTCACTAGATGGATTGCCAACTGGTGCAAGGACAGAACCCACATGGTTAGAATTGCTGGAGCCATGTCAGACTCCAAACCAGTTACAAGTGGTGTCCCACAAGGCTCAGTCCTGGGACCTCTCTTGTTTGGTATATATTTCTCGGAGGTACAGGCCAACACGGAAGGAATGTGGCTGACCAAGTTCGCAGATGACTGCAAACTGGGTGCCATAATCGACTCTCCAGTCGACACAAGCATCCTCCAAAAGGGCCTCATAGAAACAGACAACTGGTGCCAGAGCCATGGCCTCAAGCTAAATGCCAAAAAGTGTATAGTCATCCCCTTTGGCAAAAACAAAGCGCCCACAAATTACCACATAGGTGGTAATCCATTAAGTACAGAAGAAGTAATTAGGGACCTGGGGACCCAAGTTGATAGCAATCTCTCATTTGACAACCACATGGCCAAAGTGGTTAGAAAAACATTTTATATAGCCCACCTAATCATGAAGGGATTCACATCTAGATCAGGGGATGTCATCGTGCCTCTTTACTCATCCCTCATCAGGCCCATAATTGAGTACAATGCCCCTTTTGGTATGTACCTTACCAGACACCTGCAGCAACTGGAAAGACCCCAAAAGTACCTCACCAAGAGGATCAAAGGGCTCAAACAGAAGATGCCATATGCTGCCCGGTTAAAGAAACTCCAGCTCTACTCAGTGGCATACCGCCTGTTCAGATGCGATCTGTGCCTGACGTATAAAGCCATGTCCAACCCGGAATTAATGGACATGCTGCACCTCAGAAAATCCAAATCCCATCGAGCTACGCGCTCGAGAGACTTGAACCTCAGCACTGAAATAAATAGGACATGCTGGAGGGACAGATTCATAACCCAGAGGCTCCCTTCACTCTGGAATAAAATCCCAGTCCAGGTTAGGCAGAGTCCCTCATTGACCCTCTTCAAGAGGAATCTTGATGAGTGGATGGAGATCGTAGGTTTACCCCGGGTATCACTTCTGTGTCACTGTTAGACAGAGGCACAGTATACTAACCTCGAAAAAGGGCATAGCAAAATAAATTTAAAATGGGTGGCGAAAGCCAAACACATTCTGGCTAGGCTTATAAATGCCCTAGGGCAGATAGCCTAGTATGAACCTATGAACCTATGAACCTAAAATGCACCTGTTTTCCATGCCTGCCTGCAAGGAGTCCTGGTGCAGAATTTACTTAATTGTTTGTTTTGAAAGCAGGTGAACAGATATATTTTACATGTTCCTCACAAATGAATCCATTCCTGGAAGACCGCCTCATTTAATTTCCATTCATAAGAGTCTGTCTTGGTCTTGGTCAGCTTATCTGCTACTACATTTTGTCTATAAGCACAAAAGATGCTTGGACAGTTACACAATGCTGTAAAGCTAACTCCCGTGCTATCATAGCCAGCCTGCACAGGAGTTAAGAACCTGTGTCCCCTTGTTTATTTGTTTATGTACCACACCACTGTGGTATTATTTGTAATCACCTATAATGGTCCTGGGGACCACAGATCATGAAAAGAATTTATAGCATGAATCATAGTCAACACCTCTTTGACATTTATGCACTTTGGTCTGTCTGAACTGCCCCAAGGCTGCACACCTTTGCCACCACAGAAACTGCCCTCAAAGCAAAAACTGAAGTGTCTTATGCCACCAGTACAGTTCATTCTTGGCAAAAGTCCAACATTGGAATCTGAAAATTTCAGAGGATGAGAATGATAGGTCCAAGTCTTTTTTTTTTTATTTTAACTACTGGGGTTTTCTCATGAATAACCTGGCAAGAGGAATCATGAGAATCATAGAAGCTATGACATAGTCTCTGTCTGAAGGCTCGGACTGAATGGACAAAAGATCACAGAAGTTTTGAGATACAAATTCAACTTTTTCTGCTTTCAGAATGCCTTTGAAGATACATATTTAGAAGGCAGTCTAAAAAGCACAATCCTGTGTGATAGAGAGAAGGAGGATTTTTGAGCATTTATCTGAAAGCCCAGACTGGTAAAGAGTGAAGAAAACCATGTTAAGGACTCCTGACATAAGGCAAAAGGTTCTGCAAAGATCAGTAAGTCATCTAAGGGAAGAAAAATGTAAATACCTTACAGTCTGCAATGAGCTGTCCCTTGAGCTATACATTTTGTAAACACCCTATGAGATGTAAATGGTAATACAGAGAACTGATGATGTGTTCAGACACAGAATCTGAGAACTTTTTTGAAGTCTGTGGCTATGAGAATATGATGACAACCATCTTTTAGGTCTAATGCTACCATAAAACTCAGGAGGAATAACTGGTAACAGACTCTGAAGGGGTCAATATTTGGAATATTTGTACTTTCACAAGCTGGTTGAAAAAAGAAAATGTGGAAGTGGTCTCCAGGAAAGCTTGCTCTTTGAAACCAGAAACATTCTGGAGTAGAAGCCTTCCTCCATTTGGTCTAAATGCACTTGTGGTATAACTAATAGGGTAGCGATGTTTTGAAGAACCTGAGGAAAACCTTCATTAGTTTGGAAGGTAGGGAGGGATTCCCCTGAAAGGATGTGTTTGCGTCCAGTGTCACTGTAACCTTGCTGAATCAGTAATAGTACCCAAGAGTCAGAAACAATCTGTTGCCAAAGAGAAAGACTGAGATCCAATCTATGGAACAGACTTACAGATGTAGGGACAGGAGGGGGGGAATGTCGACAAAGTCATTCTGAAAGCATAGTGTGTCCCTTTTTTTGTAAGCATCCCTGTTTTTATTGTTCCCTTCCTGCCATCTCTTTTTTGTTCATGATTGCCAGAAGATGGCGATGATTAATTCTTTTGTCTTAAAAAAGCAGAGGATTTGAAAGATTTCCTTCTCTCATCAAACTGTTTGAGAACCTGAGTGGCAGCAGGATCAAACAAAACCTCCTTGTCTAAAGAGTTTAAAAATCTCAGACTTTACCTCATCAGAAAACTTTTGAATACGTACCCAGGCATATCTTCTCAAAACAATAGCGGCAGTAGTGGCTCTAGACACAGCATCTACACAATCACACACTCTTCAAAATATGACACCCTGGACAAGTTAGAGATTGCAGAATTCAAACAGGACCTCCCTTCTGAAGGAAGTGTGGCAGAACAATCCCACAAGCTGTCAACACTTAGCAGAATGAACTGGATGACTGGATGAAGGAAATTCTTTTATGAAATCTAATACCTTACTTTCTTGTCCACAGGGGAAAGGTTGGTAATGTTCTGCCTTTTTTTTTTTTTGGGGGGGGGAGCTGAAGGCTGGGTCTTTCATGACAGCAACTTCAGAACAACAGCATCCAAAAGCTCAAAAGGAGGCACAGCCAGCACCTGAAGCATAAAATGCAGGTATCAAGGTGGAACAGGGTCTCATACAAGAGGACAGAGTAAAAGATTCCCCTTAAGAAAGGCCTTTAAAATCCTAAGGTCAGCCAATGATACATTATCTCTATCAAGGTGAAAATTAAAAATAACTGCCAATTGTAATAGCTAGACCCAGAATTAAACCAACCCACAAGAATGGCCAGGATAGCCACTAATTGTGCTGAAAAGGGTCCAAACCCAGACAGACAGCCCATAAAGCATACACATTCGAGTAGATGACTTTTCAGAAGTTAATATGTGAACAACTTGATCTGAAAGCTTATGAAAATGAATCAGGAATAGGATCCAGAACCCAAGCAGAGCACCTTAGGACAGGCCAAAGGAAGGAAAACCATATCCAGCAGGCCAAAAGGGAGCAATGAGGATTGCAGTCACTCTGCAATGGACTGCTTTCTGAAGAAATTTCAAGTGCAAGAATGCAGAAGACCCAGGGCCAAGCATACAGGAGAGTGTCCATGGGTGACTGCTCTTGAGGAAAAACTAAGGCATATCAGCTGATGCACATGAAGTGCCCCAGCACAGAATACTGGAATAGCAACCCTCAGATTTATGGACCATTCATGAGGAAGGATAATGCTCCTGCTCAAACTGTCCTCTAAAATGTTGATATTCCCTGGGATGTGCATTGCAATCAACCACTGAGTCAAAATTACTCACTGCCAGACCCCCATGGCCTCCTAACAAAGAAGTAAGAATAAATTCCTCCCTATTTATTCAGATAAAAGACTACCAACATATTGTCTGTCTATTGAGAAATCACATTCTTGGGGAGAACATCCTGAAAGTCTGCCTTGCAAGGAAGACAGCCCTCATCTCTAAGATTTTGATGTCTAGGTTGGCCTTGGCCACAAACCAGGTCTCCTGGACAGTTATCTTTTCGAAATGCCTCACCCCCACTCCACCAGAGAGGCATCCATAGTGACTGTAGTCTGAGTAGGGGGGAAGAACAAGTGGTCTCCCAGTGGACATGAAGGGAGACTCTAACTGCCATCTGATTTGATCCTGACAAACTTGGGACAGAGAAACTGGAAAAGCTATTGGATGTGCTGAATACAACCACTGGACTGCCAAGGTCCACTGTAATGCCCTCATGTAATACCTGGCCAAGGGAACCAAAATAAATGAAAGCTGCCATTTGGCTCAAAGGCATGAGAATAAGATATCCTGAGGCTTCTGCACACAAACAAGGGCCTTGCCAGATCCCAAAGGTTTGATATTCTGGACTTTGGAAGCTTGGCAATCTGACAGACTATGTCCAAATGGCACCTTATAAATTCCAAAGACTGAACTGGATGGAGACTGGACTTCTGGTAGTTAACTGTGATCCCTAAGGAACTGAAAAGCTGGAGTAAGGTGTCCCTTGCCCTGATCAGGGATGCTGTCATGGGGTTGGTAAGGAGCCAATCCCAGGTAGGGAGAGTCAGGGAACCCCTGCAACCTGAACCAGCGTACACTCCCATACACTTGGTGAACAACCAGAGGTGGTGATGAGACCAAATGGCAGCTCTCTTAACTGGTAATGATCGGCCTCCAGCTGGAAGTGCAGGAATCTTCTGGACCACCTCACAATTTTTATATAATGGTAGGTGTCCTTGAGATCTATTAAGCACATCCAGCTGTCCTTCCTCAACAGAGGTAAGTGGACTGCACTGTGATCATCTGGAACTTGGTCTGCTTTATAAACTGAATCAACTTGCTCAAATCCAAAATCATCTTGAGGGTCTTGTTCTTTCAGGAAGAAAATGAACTTTGAGTAGACCTCAGATCCTCATTGGTCTGTAGGGACCTCGTGGATGACTCAGCTTGCTACCTGCTTGTGAATTTTGACTGCTGCTGCTCTTCTCTGACAGGTGGAATGTCTGGAAGTTGTTTGGAAGTTATACTGGGAACTTCTGAAAATGAAACTGAGTAGCCTCTGGATACGACTCTAAACACCCATGTATCTGAGGTGAAGGCATTCCGAGCTTTCAGATGTACAGCCAATTGATCCTCAACTGCCTTTAAAGAAGGACAATCAAGAAACCCTTCTGGGTTGTTGAAAGGGCCTCATGGAGAAACCTACATGGAAGCCCTGGTTCTGCAAACCATGCCTGCTGCAAGGGTGGCATCTATTGTGGTTCCCTGCCATGGGGATAAACCTCAGAAGAAGCCTCTTAAAAGGACTACTATGATTTCCTAACAAAACAAAAGATATTTCCCCCTTCTGGTACGAAGAAAAGGTCTTTTGAGGGATAGCAAAATGAACTGCAATAGCAGATAGCATCTTCCTGTCTTGCCCACTTCTGGTCAAGTTGTTTAACTTTTGGACATCAAAGGGGGCATTAAGAAAGGACACCTTAAAGCAGTCCACAGAGTCATGCAATCTCATCCAAGAATGGCAATGCCTACCCTGCCCTGCCGGTGCCAGCCTCTCAAGATGTGCCATCAGCTGCTTTGGAAAACAGACACATGGACACATTGGAAATGGATTGAATGACAGACAGCTGAGTCATCAAAGTCTTCTGAGCCTCTGGAGACTGCTGTGTCTTCACTTCTCTTGATACTTCTAACACAATGTTTCACTGAAGCCTGGCCAAGTGAGATGAATAATTTAATGCCCTTAATGCAAAGGTGGCTTTGGTATAGGTGAGCTTCCCTAAGCAGTCCAACATCCAAGATTCTCTATTCAGAGGATGGAATGAGGAGCTCTCCTCCAAAATGTCCTTTTTGGAGGCTGCCACCACCATGATAGCATCCACTACAGGACCCTTACACTTACTCCAGTGAAGCTGCCCCTAGGGGGGGTGAGTATCTTGTTTGTCTTTTTAGGGATTGTTTCCACCTAATTAGGCTCCATCAACTCCTTCTGGGATATCAAATCAGTAAGCGTGTCCAGAGGGGGAACCACCCGGGACATAGATGGGCCCACATTGAAGGCCTCCAAAAACACAGACTCCTCCAGCAAAGGGGCTTTGGCAGTCCCACCCCCACACTGGTGAAGGATCTCCAACAGATCATTGAAAAAGGCAATCATGGTGAGATTTGGGTGACCCTTTTCTTTCCTCAAAGTCTGTGAGGGACTCCTTTAGTGAGTCCAGGTGCTTCCTCTTGTACCACCTCTTACCAGACTGTTCCTGCCCTGGAGGCACAAAGAAAACTGAGAAGCGGCCTCAGGCATGGATGTGGAAGGGGGACACTGGTCACACTAAACCATTCCATCTCCTGGCAAGAGAAAAACCTCTCAACAATATGGAAAGCAAAGGCAAAGGCAGGCCATCCTGACCTGGTAGACCTAGGGTCGGAAGACCCCTAGGACATGCCACAACCTGGAACCATACCATCATGGCCTGATGCCAAGACTGGTGCCAAACCATCAAAAGTAGAAGCCTTGAGTGGAAGGAACAACCCTTACACCAGGATCACTGAACCCAATCCACAGACTCCTGTCTCAACCTGTCAGCCTCAGGGGCCACTCAGCTCCAGTACAACTGGAGTCAAGGAACCCAGGTCAGTTTCAGACTGAAATTGGCCAGACCATTGGCTCTGATCTTAAAGAATGTAAAATGACCAGTTCTGAAGACCTCATATCCATGGGGCCCAAGGAAGGAAACCAACAGATGGGAGCTGAGGCTCCAGGGTGATGGCCCGGAGCTTTAGGGATAAGGCCTAACTTCATCTGTGCCTGTAGAAAAGGCCACATCAACTGCTCCAGATCTGACGTCTTCAGACTTCCAACAGACTGGGAAGACCAAACTGAGGAGGCCACTGTTGGGGCTTTGGAAGATCGCTGACCAGGCAATGGATCCAGACTGCTGATCTAAGCTAGGGAAGCTTGGATCTGAGGTGTTGATGGAAAGCACTCATGAGTAAAATTCCTGGGGCATATAGGGAGGAAAGGGGGAGAAAGCCCATTCCAAAGGAACCCCATCACCAAGAAAGGGTTCGGAACACTAGTGGTCAGAGATGGTGCCTTACCAAAACTGAAGTAAAAGAGGAATGACTTTGAGCACAGAAGCTGAAGGAGACTGGCTCCAAGGCAACAAAGCAGAGGGGGTTTGACTCTGAAACACTGGCCCTGAAGCCAATCAGCTCTGAGATGTCAGAGCTGATGGTGGACTCAAGACTGCCAGAGGATACAAAGGTCTTGGGACTTTTGGATCCAGCTGGCTAGATACAAAAGCAGAAGAAGGGGCTGACTGCTTATGGCCTTCCTTAGATCTGGGGTCCTTAGATTGCTTGTGGCCTGATTTTTCACACTTGTCTCCCAAAGGAAGAAGACCCTTAAGGATGAGTTTGGCTCTCCTCTCATTAACAGCAAGAGAGCCAAAGACCTCAAAAATAGCACAAGAAGACTCCAAGTGAGCAGCTCCAAGGCAGTACACACAACATTCATGAGTATCCAGGGAGGGAAGTGCATGTGTTCAAGAGTCTTGGAAATCTGCCGACACTGGGTCCAAGTCAGATCCGGTAACCCACAGGTTGAACCCAGATAGAAAAGACAATATTGAATATATTATTTCATTAAGTAGTCCTAACCTTTTCTTCCAACTTTTTTAAATTTCCTAATGAAGGTGGTCCAAAAAGTTTAGTGTTGTCTAAGACTGAATTTAAAAATTGTCTGTTGGTATCATCCGGGATTAGCTTATGCACAGTGTTGCATGTTTGAAAATAATAGTCTCTGGGGCAATAGCTCTGGCTCAAGCATTAAATTGATTATACCCTACATATAACATATTTGTCCACCACAGCTGTAGGTTTGGGACAAACTCACTGTCTTATCCCTTAATAAATCCCTTAATGAATCATTATTCTGGATACTCTCAGCTAAGTCCTAATTTTGTTTAATGAGATCGCCCTAGTACTGGCTTGACAGCAGATTTTTCTTATATTAACACTGTTTAGGTTATTCTGTACAGCAATGTTAGGATCATTACCTTATCATAATGATGGAATTTGTGTGCTTTTTAATTCTTAAAGCTGTATTGTCTGTAGCTTTATGTTCTTGATTGGCTCAACCCTTGCAAAACTGGCCTGTGGATAGATTAAACAGTCATCTGGAATATCCCATGATGATTTAAAGACATCTGAGAAATTCTCCCAGAAATTAGACAGTCATGGTCTACTCCTGCAACAAACCCTAGAGACATATTTTGCTGGCAAGCATTAAATGGTATGATACCCCAAACATCCTTTCTATGCTCATCTGCACCCCCCCCACCCAGAATAAGCTGAATGAGTTGTATGATGAGCCCACCACCTGAAAAGGTAAGGGTAAGGATCAGGTGTGAAACCAATAAGGAAACAGGGTGAACGATAAAATAAGACTATCTAGACTCTGCAAGGAAGACTTGGTTTTGAGACATGAAATAACACCTCACTGATTGGAAAGGAACTACATATTGTGCTGGAGGCCAAAACGTTCCAGCTACATTGATTTGGTGTTAACTCAGGGAAATGGAATGTTGTAAAATGACTGCATAGTGGAGGTTATTTCCCCTGCTGTCTGTAGAAACTATATATGTTCCATGTGTTACAACATCATGTCCAGGAACTCCAATTGTGTCCCCTTGTCAAGTGTTGAAAGGTCCCCATACCAAGGTTGGTTAATGCTAGACAAAACCATGTGTTCACCGGGACAGGCTTTCCTCATAACCTCCTTTATTCCATATGTGGGCAACACATGTCTACTAACTTTTACATGATGTGTCTGTTTAAACAGTGGTCAAGAATGGCTTGGTAGTGAACATGGTAGCATGCTAGCCACAGGAAGAATGAGAGAGTAATGCTGCAAGCACTGGCACCAAAAGTGGACACCAACACTAGGTGTTCAGCTAAAACTGTCACTATTCCTAGCATAATAGCAAAAGTGAAGCTCCTGTACACCAAGAAACCATAGCATTCATAACTAACCATGGCTATTAGTTCTACTGTGTTTGTTATTGCTTTGTGTTTAACTGGTAAGACTACTTACTAAAATGGCAATCATTGGTATAACATGAATACTGTCTTACTTGTATACACAGGTCTGTCTCTGAGTCACCCCTCCATGTGCACTACTACTCACTATAAAACCATGAACTAAATAATCTGTATTTCCTTAGTAGGTCTCATAGAAATAATGTACATAACTCCCACTGTTACTACTGTCTGGTATTTATTGCATTGATAAGCATGACGATCAAGTCAACACAGAAATCTGTATAGTCTAAAGGAAAGGGCTCATATGATTTTAAAGACCACCCTCCAAAGCTTGTCACCACATGGGTCTTAGCAATTTAAGGTACACAATATTGGAAACTCATTGTATTGGCAAACACACAGTTATCTGTAAATACACTCACTGGGAGGGGGACACAAGACTCTGTTATAAAGGCACCCAACTTATGCAGTTTGTAGCAAGTAAAAGAAGATCATCTTAGCTCTAGATAATGGAAAACCTTTTTTATTATGCCAAAACTGTTGTTAAACAGTAGTAGAGCATGGAATGGTTTTCTTTCCAGAAAGCAAATCCAAAACCCCTTTGAATCGGAGTCTGACATCTTCTTTATGTCAATACAAGCTGCAGAAAAATATTGAGATTAACATTTGTGAAGCTAGAAAGAGTACAATCAGTTGGATATTGCAGGCTACGCTGGGGCAAGAAAAAAAAAACACATTTTCATGTTTCAGTTTTTCAAAGGACCAGACCTCATAGGCACACCACTGCCATAAGATTGTAGGCATCATTCAGAGTCACTTGCCCTCAAAACAGCATATCCATTATCGAAGACTTGACTTAATCAACCTAAGGCAATAACCTCCTCAAAATTAGTTTATATAAAAAAAAAGTTCTCCCACACTAATGTAGTGTTGCCTATCCTGCTCATCACGTCACTGATGAAGGAGTCTGAACTACAACACTACTACAAACAAAAGGACCATCTCTTAACTTTGTCTTTCACTCAAAATCCATGCTCCTAGACTTGCCTCATTTACAAATCTCAGTAAACTCCACCAGCCAAATAATTTGAGAGGGGGTTAGTTTAACAGATTACATCAAAAGGTAGAATCTTTGAAACTTGCTACCACTGTAGCACTCAAACATGTCAAAACAATCACCTTCTAAACATCCAAACTGGCACATCACATTCGTGTATGCATGTTTCTACTTAGAATTCTTAAATCACTGTATACTACTGGCTTACAACCATCACTCATCAGTTACATACTTAAAAATTATGGAATAGGACAACCCATCAAGAATGTATTGTCACAGCCAGCCCCCAAATATTTGAAACAAATCATATAAAAGCACACATAATTACACAAATGCACACATTACATCTTTTTCTGAAAAGATTTCAAGCCTGCATAAACTAAAGCCCTGCTGGTGATTCCCTGCTGGGTGAGGAAAGTAAACCTCTATTTTTTGTCTGTGACTGGCAGAGCTGCTTTCTGTTTTACCTACTCTGTTTTGTTTTCCGTTTTAAGAAATCTGCTTGGCCTGGTGTTTTTGTTCTATGTGAGAGGTAGACACTAAACATGATCTATGCTGCACATTTCACATGCTTTTTCATTGGTTAATTGTCTCTTGAGGAATACTTAAATACACACTGAATTTCTGTTCCTTTGTCTTTTGCTGAAAAGATTTCAAGCCTGCATACATTAAAGCACTGGTGGTGCCACCCTGCTGGGTAAGGAAAGTAAACCTATAGGTCTGGAAAAATTCTGCTGAAATCCAAACCAACCACTGATAAAAATAAAAAATAATAATAACTTTTTGTGTTTCCTTTGCACTTTGATGTTTCCTTTTTATCATTTTGCTGCCTTATTTTGCTGATTTTAATGTATTTTCTGCACTTTAAAAAAGTTGTTCTATTACTTTAAGTAACTAGCACATGACATAGACTAGATTTAGATCTGCTGAATATAGACTGTATTGTAACACTTGAGCACTATTCCAGCCATCTCACATTAGGAGGGCCCTGTGTGCACCCATGTGGCAGAAGTGTGCAGTCTGAGCCTCATATGAGTTGAAGATTACTGGAGGAACGCTCATTGTGTGCTTTTGCATTGGTAGTATAACTTAAAAGTATTTATTCTCAATTGTATTTTAAGCCTCGCATTTGTGCAGATTTGCACTGTTTTAACCAGAGCTGCTCAACTTTTGGCAAATTTTGCCATTGGTTTGGAGAGAATCTGTTGAAATCCAAAGCATCCAATGCTAAAATCGAGAAAATAATTACTTTTTGAGTTTCCTTTACACTTTGCTGATTGTATTGTATCATTTTGCAGCCTCATTGTGCTGATCTTTACTGTATTTTCTGCACTTTAAAAAAAGCTGCTGTTTGAAATAGCTATCACATAGCATAGACTAGATTCAGATCTGCTGAATCTAGACTACATTGTAACACTTGAGCACTATTTTAGCCATCTTACACTAGGAGGGCCCTGTCTGCACCCTTGTGGCAGAAGTGTGTAGTCTGAGCCTCATCTGAGTTGGAGATTACTAGAGGAAAGCGTATTGTGTGCTTTCCCATTTGTGGTATTGCTTAAAAATGTTATTTTCATTTGTATTCAAGCCTCACATTTGTATGTAGCTGCACACCATGCAATGCAGTTTACCAGTGCCCTGTACAGATGCAAATGCCTTGAAAGACAATTTTCCACTTGACATCTGTTAGTGCAACCCTCCCAAGCTCCTCTGCTGCACTGCGGGCGATTCAGTTGTGCACTGAGAAGCGTTGCCGTAGTTTTTTTCACCCCTAGCCTTAAACAGAATATGCTCCTTTGTTAATCCTAAAATAAAATCTGGTTAAACTAGCCCACTCCCCAATAGTAATTACTATAAAAACCTGCCATAATGGACAATCAGTTTCTAACTATTTTTCTGGCCAGCCTGATTGACATGGGCATCCTGAGGCAATGCAGTAATTGTCTCATGTATGCTGATAACCATTTAATCCTAAAACAAATACAATATGAGAGATGTAATTACGCTATAAATTTGGAATCGATTTTCTCATGCAACAACAAACCAGACATCAAACAGGTTGTCAGCACACACACACACATATCGCCTCTCACACAAAACAAGGTCAAAACACATAAACCCACATATGTGGAGGTACTCAATAGAAGCCTACCAAACAATCAGAGACCTGCTAAGCGCAAACCACTTGAACACACTGCAAAGCAAATAGAATCCACTACACATAATAACACACACACTAGTGCCACAGCAAATAAGCCCCTAAGGCAAAACACCTCAAAACCAAATGTCCTGGTCATAGGCGACTCCATAGTGAAACAAACAGATGTCCTCCTCACTAGGCTGGATAAGGAGAAAGTCACAGCCAGCTGCCTGTCAAGTGCCAGGATCTATTAAATCATGCACAAGCTCAAGTCATTCAACATCAGTTACCATTATGACTCTGTCATAGTGCATGTTGGGCTGAATGACTTGAGACATGCCACTCTAGACTATATGAAGACAGACATGACTGACCTCTCAGATTATGTGTCCCAGGCAGGTATGTCCCTAGCCCTAAGCAGCCTCCTACCTACACCCAGGATGATGCCACAATATAGACAAAAAATGACTGAGTTCAACAATTGGCTTAGCTTCTGGTGTCAGTCCAGGGGGATCCAGTATCTATCAGCCTGGGAAGACATGGTCGACAGACCATGCTGCTTTGCCAGAAATGGTCTTCACCTGTCTCCTCTAGGATTTTGGATACTGGTAAAGATACTTACCTCCCCATAGTGCCTTTTTTAGGCAATGTCAAAGCAACAAAATTCCCAATGTAAAAAAATCCACTTGAACCAAACTCAAGGCTATGCTGCTTAATGCTAGGAGCCTAAACAGGAAACTGCACTCCCTGGAAGCACTCCTCACCTTGGAAGATGCTGCCATCTATGCAGTCACTGGGACATGTTTCAAGGCCGCAGACAGAACCCCGGCTGTGCAAGACTACAACTCCTTCCACACATTCAGATCCTAAACAAGTGTGAAAGATACAAAGGAGGAGGTGTATCCATCTTTATTAAAACCAAATACACCTAAGACTGGTTAAACAGTATGGCTCTCTTGAGCTACTCAAGGTCCAACTAACTATAGGTAACACATGCTACCACATCATTGCTAGCTACAGATCCCCCAACATGAACCACGAGAAGGACACCGCCTACCTGGATGTGATTAAGTCACTCACTATACAACCAAACACTTTGGTCATGGGTGATTTCAACTATCCTTCCATCTATTGGTTGACATACACAAACATGCTCATCCTGCGGTTCCTGGACTTTGTCAACACAAATGCCCTGGAGCAGTTAGTCTACACCACCACAAGGGGCTCAAGTGTCTTAAACTTGGTACACACCAACATGGGGTGTCACTGCACTACCCCCTGTGTGTTGCCCTCCCTGGTAAGGTCAGACCATAAATCTCTCTTGTTCGAAATAACGATTAGATCTGACAACCCCACAGGAGCAAAGAAAACCTGAAAATTTTCTCCAGAGCAAACTACAGCTTACTAAGCAATGGTACGCAATGTTTCAAACCCCTGCTAACACAGCCAGTAATGACTCCTATACAGGGGAGTATAAATGCTCTGTATAACCACTTAAACAACTGTATAGACTTGGCTGTATCTGACTGAATCAAAATCAGGTCCTCCTGAAAACACAAGCCACCCTGGTGGACCTCAAGTATAAATAAGTTTTATAACAAAAGTAAGAAACTGTTATCTAAGAACAAAAGGGAATTTACTTAGCAGAGGAAGAATACTCCATCTCCACAGCTTGAATAACAAATCAAACATCTTGTAAAGTTCTCTAAAGTTAGTTACAAGGCTAAATTAGCATCCCTAGCTAAGGATAATCATAAGGCAGTCTTTAGCTACATCTGAAATCTAAAAAGGAATGCCCAACTTTGTGCTAATCTTATAGATGATGGTACTGCTCATACTGAACCCAAGGAAACTGTCAACCTGCTAGCAAACTGATTTGGGCCATACGTCAACTCCCTGTCTCCATCAGCCATACCCCAGAGAATACCTGACACCGGTCCTCTATCTAGTATCTCCAAAGAGCGGTCATATCCACACTCTCCAAGGCCAAAAACACTGCCTTTATGGGACAAGATAACATCCCAGGCTGCTTACTAAACAATCTATAACAAGACCTAGTGCAACCACTTGGCACACTGTTTAACCATAGCCTGAGCACTGGCTTTGTTCTAGCAAAGTGGGAAACAGCAACAGTAATCTCCTCGCACAAAGGGGGTCCATCAACCGACCTTGGGAACTATAGACCCATAAGCCTAATCATCCTTATCTGCAAGATCATAGAAAGAATCATCATGAACCTTATCAACAAGGACATAGGCGTCCTTCAGACTCTTGACCCAACCCAGTTTGGCTTCATTAAGAGTAGATCTTGCTTATTAAATCTGGTGGACTTCTTCAACAATGTCACCAAAGCCCTGAATAAAGGCAAAACCGTACATACCACCTATCTTGACTTGGCCAAGGCTTTTGACACAGTCTCCCGCTCAGGTATCATTGAGAAACTCTTGCAGCTGGGGATTAACCTGTACGTCACTAGCTGGGCAGCCAACTGGCTCACTGACAGAATGCATACTGTCAAAGTTGGGGAGTCCACCTCTACCAGCAGACCAGTTACCAGTGGTGTACCACAATGATCTGTGTTGGGCCCTATACTGTTTGTAACCTATTTCTCAGAAGTCTAGACGAAAGTGGACAGCCTATGGCTTACCAAGTTCACTGATGATTGCAAACTGGGTGCAATCATTGAGTCCCCTAATGATGCTAATATATTATAAAAGGGGATAACACAGACAAATGATTGGTGCCAAAGCTGTGAACTAAAACTAAACTCAAAAAAGTGTATTATTATCCCTTTTAGCAAAGAAGAAGTCCCTGAAAATTGCAAGGCTGACAGCAACCCCCTAAGCTCAAACCCAGTGGTGTGAGATTTGTAAACATAGGTTAATTGCAACCTAAACTTTAATCACCATGTTTCCGCAATGGTAAGGAAATCCTTCTAAATTGCACATCTCATAAGTAAGGGCTTCACATCTCAGCCTAAGGATATTATAACTCCTCTGTACTGGACCCTCATCACACCACTAACACAGTACAATGCTCTCTTTTGCACGTATCTCACCAGGCACCTGCAGCAGCTGGAGAGAACACAGAGGTTTCTCACCAAGAAAATTCAAGGCCTTCAAAACATGACCTATATGGAAAGACTGAAAGACCTGTCACAGTACTCTGTATCCTACTGACTCCTGAGAAGCGACTTGTTCCTGGCCTACAGAGCAGTTTCTGACCCTGCCATAATGGAAGTGTTGCACATCCATAAATCAAATTGAGCAAGAGTCACTCACTCCAGGGATCTCAACTTAGCCTGTGCATCAACAGAACATGCTGGAGAGACACACATCTCTCCCAGAGACTGCAGCTCCTCTGGAATAAACACCTAATTCACATGAAGCAGAGCTCCTCAATGAAGCTCAACCTAGACAATTGGATGGGAGACCATAAGTTCACCCTGGGAGTGGCATCTATGCCCCTCATGAATAGGCATAGTCAGCGCTGATCATAGATTCACCCTGAAAATAAAGACCATCTAACCATGGTCATTTAGGGAACACGGGTATAACATGGCTAGGCTTGTAAAAGCCCTAGGGCCATTAGCGTAGTAACTGGAAATGGAACGAATCATCATGAACCTTATCAACAAGGACATAGGTGACCTTCAAACTCTTGACCCAACCCAGTTTGGCTTCATTAAGGGTAGATCATGCTTACTAATTCTGGTGGACTTCTTCAAGAATGTCACCAAAGCCCTGAATAAAGGCGAAACCGTACATACCACCTATCTTGACTTGGTCAAGGCTTTTGACACAATCCCCCACTCAGATATCATTGAGAAACTCTCCCAGCTGGGGATTAATCCGTATGTCACTAGATGGGAAGCCAACTGGCTCACTGACAGAACGCATACTGTCAAAGTTGGGGATTCCACCTCTACCAGTAGACCAGTTACCAGTGGTGTACCACAACGATCAGTGCTGGGCACTCTACTGTTTGGAATATATTTCTCAGAAGTCCAGATGAACGTAGACAACCTGTGCATTTACCACGTTCGACGATATCTGTAACCTGGGTGCAGTCCTTCAGTCCCCCAACGATGTTAATATATTACAAAAGGGGATAAAACTGACAAATGATTGATGTCAAAGCCATGGCCTAAAACTAAACTCAAAAACATGCATCATCATCCCTTTTGGCAAAGAAGTCCCTGCAAATTGCAATGCTGACAGTACCCCCCACCCCAAGCTCAAACTCAGTGGTGTAAGATTTGGAAACATAGGTTGATATTAACCTAAACTTTAATCACCATGTGTCCACAGCGGTAAGGAAATCCTTCTAAATTGCACATCTCATAAGTAAGGGCATCACATCCCAGACTAAGGATGTTATAGCTCGTCTGTACTCGACCCTCATCACACCACTAATACAGTACAATGCTCCCTTTTGCACATACCTCACCAGGCACCTGTAGCAGGTGGAGATACCACAGATACTTCTCACCAAGAAAATTCAGGGCCTCCAAAACATGACCTACATGGAAAAACTGAAAGCCCTGTCACAGTACTTTGTATCCTACTGACTCTTGAGACGCAAATTGTTCCTGGCCTACAGAGCAGCTTCTGACCCTGCCGTAATGGAAATGCTGCACATCCACAAATCAAATGGAGCAAGAGTCACTCACTCTAGGGACCTCAACTTAGCCTGTGCATCAACAGAACATGCTGGAGAGACAGATATCTCTCCTAGAGGCTGCAGCTCCTCTGGAATAAACACCCAGTTCACATGAAGCAGAGATCCTCAATAAAGCGCAACCTTAACAATTGGATGGGAGACCATAAATTCACCCTGGAGGTGGCATCTATGTCCCTCATGAATAGGGGCAGTCAGTGATGATCATAGATTCACCCTGCAAATAAAGACCACCTAACCATGGTCAATTAGGGAACACGGGTATAACATGGCAAGTCTTGTAAAGGCCCTTGGGCCATTAGCCTAGTAACGTCCTATGAACCTATGAACAGTTACATACATTCTTCTTGGATTTTCTCCAGGTACTCCAGCCTCCTCCTACATTACAAAGATTAGTGGATAGATTAGTAATTCTAAATTGCAGGTGTGCAGATGATACATAATGGTTTAGCAATTTATTTGCAATTACTACTTGTTTATTAAACTCCATGGCTGGAGATAGCTGTTTGTAAGATTATTCTAGAAGTTAAATACAACTCTAAATCATGTGATGGGTTTATGAAAAATGTTAATATATGCACATATTAAAAAAGTGTAGAGGAATCTGCTTGTGACAACTGAAATGTCACACTGTAGGTTCGAGGAACAAGTTTTATGATGAGTGGCAAATGATCTCCTTAATACAGAGTACAGGAACTCAAAGCACCCCCCTACATTTTTAATAAGGCAAGAGTATTGTTATTCATTCCAGTGGATATTGTTATTTATTTCAGTGGGATGTGGTAATTGCATTAGATATCTATCTGTCAAGGTTAGGATTCTACTCTAGTTCTAAAGCAATTTTAATAGCAGTGGGTATGTTTTGCTGCATTTTAGTAGTATAGTGAGGGTTATGTTTATATATTTATAGCTTTCTTATTTATTTTCGTATTCCAAGAGTCAAGTCCACTTTGCCCGCAACACTGTTTTCAAACTTGCTGGTTGTTAACTGTAATTTTTCATTACTTTACTTTTTCCGGTCCTTATTTACGTGCATGCGTTTTTTGTGAACTTAGCATACTTTTCTTACATGAAGTATGTGCACTACCCCCACTGCTTCTGTACTGGTGTGAATGAAACTGTTTTACAATGTCCATTCAAAGTGGGTAGAGCATTGAATCATGGAGTGTAATGAATGAGGTTTTACCATACCCCTTTAGCACCATTCACCAGCTTGCTTGCAAATAAACTCACCCTTCAGTAATTCCACCTAAAATTACATAACGTACATTATCTGTTCTCCAAACTCAGGATTGAGTTTCATCTCAGTGGCCCACATACACCATGATGATGCCTCTTGAATCAAAGATTTTGCAAAGGCCATGTCAGATATTCTGTTTCCTTCATTTGCCCACCTGTAGCTTACTGCAGCTCCTCTGATCACTCAGCACCAATCTTCAGGGCACAAACGAAAAATGCTCACAATAGTCCATTCTGTTCTACCTTGTTACTAACTTTCATATGATACATAAAATTAAGCATTAAGCTATGGCATAATAAACACTTGCAAGTTCTAGCCTCATTTCCCATCTCTGTGAGATGATTAATGTGGTTCTCCACCAAAATTTAGATTAGCTAAGTTAGTAGGGTTTTATTTTCTTTTATTTATGTATTTTAAATTACTTATTGGGTAGGGCTCTGATCCCAATAGACATTTTTCAGACCCAACTGAAGTGATCACAAGATAGGAAAAACTAAGTGCAATAAGATATCAAAAGTCCTTCACTCACTATAGACACAGATGTGTTAACATGAGCAAGAATCTGCTGTATCTGCAATGTTAATCAACAAATCATAATAAAATGGCTGTCAAGAATAAGATACACCAGTACTATTTAATACAACAGGGCAAGAATACCAAAAGATTAAAAAAGACAAGTCTAAAAAGGAGAAATTTGGCAGAAGGAGATGTTAATGCAAAAAATAAGCTAACAAAAGTAGTGTAGCAGTGGTTACAGCTGGGTGTGTGCTAAGGTAGGTGTAAAACATGGTAGAGTCTACAAGTGGCTCTTAAAAGAAAATTTACATCTAGCAGATCTGAAGATGCCATATTAAAGCTACTTAGAATTTAGTATTGTAGCCAACTATATTTTTAAATGATGGATTCCCAGAGTTTTGGTGCTAAATTTATTTTGGTGAAGATTCTCTGACTGTCAGCATGGCTCAACACCAAAATACATGTCAACTAAGTAAGCAGGGTTCCCCATAAATCTGTTAAGTCTAAATTATTTCCTGCCAACCTGGGTTGCAGGTGAAATTCATTCACCAAATATGGGATATTAAATGTTCCAGTGCCACTCCATGTGTTGTCTGCAGCTTAAGGGCTACAAATTGACATGTAGGCAGGTACAACCAAACTGGTACAACTTAAAAATGGGTCTATATTTCCATGTTGAAAGACAAGTTCGCCGAACACGTCTTAATCAACACAGTATTATTGACTTGTCTAAAACCTGAACGGCTGAGTGAGCGAATTTTTTTCCAGAGGAAAAAATTGCTCATCCATCATTGGGGATTTGCCCTTTTCCCCACAGTAGTGCGATCTCAGAATTGGTATAATTAGTTGGGGGGGCAAATCCCCCCCCCCAAGTTGTAGGGTTTGAAAGTGTGTTTTTTTTTTCTGTACTGACGAGCAATTTTTCCCATGGGAAAACAGTTTGCTGACTCGGCCTTTTGGGTTTTAGACAAGTCGATATTACTGTATCGATGAAGACGTGTTCGGCAAACAGGTCTTTTGACATGGTAATATAGATCCCTTAAAAACTGTTTTGTGGAAGGAAATGTTAATCAACACATCATACATTTATTTAACAAGGCTCATATATTTACAACACATAGGTATTAAGACACAAGAGTGGCCATGGTGGTGCAGTGGTTAGCATTTTCATCTCACAACAAGAGGTTCTCCGGTTCGATCCGCGGCAGGGGTGCCTTCTGTGTGGAGTCTGCATGTCCTCCCTGTGGTCACATGAGTTTGCTCTGGTTTCCTCCCAAAGACATGCTGTAGGTGGATTAGACACTCTAAATTGGCCCTAGGCGTGAGTGTATGCCTTCTGTGGAAGGTTGGGTACCAGGCTAGCAACTCGTCGACACTGTAAAACTCCACTGCCAATCATGAGCAGACAGGTGATCTGCTGTGGTGACCCCTAACCAGGAAAAGAAGAAGGTATTAGGACACATTATCTACTCATCTTATTTATATATGTGGGAATTCTTTTATTACACTTACATATCTCAAAGCACTGAAAAAGCATACATCTCATTTCTGCTTTTATGTAGGAAATTTAACCTGTTACCTATTGTCAAACAGCATGTGGCAGATACACGTTTATAGTTTAGGACATCTGATTGGTTTTTGACTCGTATTCTGATTAGAAACAATACCTCACTTCCCCAATAAACCTAAAAAGGTAATTACAAGAGAAAAATACAAGTTCCAAGAGAATACTCGTAACTTGTATCGATTCTTAACAAATGTTTTTATAATAGGTCTATTTTTATACAATTATTTAAACTGTATTTGCTTTTTGTATTATTTTTAAAAACTGTAAAATTATTATTCTTAAAATGTTTTGTAATAGTTAAAGAGCTTTCATCCTTGGGCCTCCGCTGAAAATACGCTCCTACCCAGTTGGACTTTACTAGTAATCAAATGTCAATAAATAAATATTTGAAATGTTACTACTAATGTAGGCTTTAAATCAAATCCCCAAATGGCATAGCATTACTATGATCAAAGCTCCAAATGACATAGCATTACTATAATGGGTCAAGTTAACAAAAACAGCAGCGCAGAAATGGGATGCTGGCAACCCTACAGCCAGTTAAGACAAGAGAAATTAGGGTCATCTTTCAAAGGTTGCAAAAACATCACCTCCACAGAAAAAATGTAGGGAGATAGACAAGCCCCTGGATTCAGCAAGCAGCCATTCAGGAATATGTTATTCCTGCACAGCAGGGACCATTCCTGTTCAGCACGGCAGCGCGCCATGCATATGCATGAAGGCACGCTGCTGTGCTGCAATATGTACATGGAAATGTGTATGACTGCAGGGGGGGTGTCTGAGAGCACAGCTCTCACAATACACATGCCCCTTGCACTCCAGAATTGCCATTCAGCAATTTAAAATGAGTGAGAATGCTCGTAACACCCCCAACCCATTAGGGTAAGAAATCTGGACAAAGCCATAAGGGACAATCATCCCAACCAAGCCAAAAGTTGATAGAATAACAGACTTAGCATAAGCACTTAGAGCACACCTCCCAACCTGTCAGAGTAAGGAATGTAGACAAAGCCATAAGGGACAATCGTCCCTACAAAGCAGAAAGTTGATAGAATAACAGGTTCAGCATTAGCATGGATATTCTGAAGGGTACAAATAAAAAAACAAGAAATAAAGTGTGCTGCGTGGGTGTGGCCTTTGCTTATCTACGCTTAGCCCAGATGAAAAGGCACGATAAGTTAAAAAGCAACAGGCATCCAGCATAAGCATAAATGCAAGAGTGTAGTGGCTAGAGTGTACGCCTTGCATGTAGTCATACATGGTTCGAGCCTCACCAAAGCAATTTCCATTTTGTATGTGTAAACATTAAAATATTAATTTTTTGTGTATTTATGTAAGAAGTAACTGATTTTTCTCAACCAGAGTAGTGTATTAGGCCCAGATGTGAGGTGTCAGTGTAATAAAGTAGTGAAACCCCCATACAAACACAAGTGCCCCATACAGTATAGTCACACAAGAATAAATTAATCACAGCACATCGGGGGATGTCAGGGAAGGTAAATAAATCTATATTATGTAATGAATGATGAATCAATCCCACACAGGTGGTAGACCAATATAATAAAAAATAAGCACTGCTAAGCACTGCACAGCTATGTTGACCGGGTGTAAGCATTGTGTACATATGAATACTAAGCAATGAGTAGCCCAGCTAAGTGGATCTGTCCAGTGATAACCAGTGCTGAACCTGCCCCTTTAAACACTGCCAACCTTAGCTATGCAGGTTTGCCATAGCTTAGCTGAGCTCAGCAGTTTCAAAAGTAACCAATCACAGCAAAGTGTGAGAAATCAGCCCTATTTAAACCATGTAGGTGGGAATACAGCCCATAACCAGTTGCAGCTCATCACTGCAGGCACCATGGCTGGAGTAGGAGAAGGTGTTCGCTTTCATGCGCAATGCTGGGGTATTCTAGAGTCCAGGGTCATGGTTGGACTACTTGTTGAAAACCATGATTTGAGACTGCTGCAGGGCCAGTACAAGGGCTCAGAATATAAAGCGGAGGCCTGGGACCGTCTCGCACATGAACTCACCAGTGCTACTGGGATCCCTTGGACTGGTGAGCAGGTTCAGCATCACTATGCTGATCTCAAGTGGAGAAAACAGGACCATCTGGACCACTGGGAACAAGATGCTTGAGCAGGGAATGCCCCAGTAGTGTGTAAGTATCAGTATCAATTGCTGTTTAAGATAGTCCAGGCTGTGTATGTGATGGATACATAGTCATAAATGTTTCTCTGTCTCCTGTACAGCTGCAACTGAGAGGGCTTCGAATGTGGAGGCACATGGAAGCAAGTTGCAAAGGCTGCATCACGAGGCTGGTGAGTACTGATCTAGCTGGCAGTATAATCGAAAGTAGTAGAATAGCACCTGTCAGTGCTGTAATCTGTGTATTGTTTGAACCGAAAAAACTGAAATTACCACAGATAATGCTAATGCTGTGTCTTTCGGCTTTTCCCGGTTAGGGGTCGCCACAGCAGAACTCCAGTCCGCTAATGAGTGGCAGTTGATTTTTATGTGCTGAGTTGCCAGCCCTAACACACAACCTTCAATGAAGGTACACCCATTCATGCATGTCTCCACGCAGAAGACACTCTAGCTGAGAATCAAACCAGTCAGCATCTTACTGTGAGGCGACAACACTACCTCAGCACCACCACCACAGATAATTCTAATGATGTATACATAAAACAATGATAACCTGTCAATGAAACTATACAACTCTGGACTGTTGTGTTTTATCTGCACTGTGTTAGTAGGAATTGGAAATGTGTATAGCTTTTGCACAGCAAATATAGCTCTGATAACATTAAGTATCTGACGTTCATGTGGCAAACAGTCAAGTCTTGTACAACAGATTAAGCATAACAAAGTTCCCCTGCACTATGATCTGATAGCTGAATATTAAAAATGCTTGCTAACCCTCCTTTCCTGTAATGTAATATCTGAAAGTGTGAGTACACAGTAGAACAACTGTCTGCCATGCAGGAATGTCAGAAGTACAAGATCAGATTGGTCCAATCACAGACTAATAGGTAGAAAACACTCACACAAAAAATAGCACTTCCTTAATAGTTTGTTCTGATAACTATCAGCATTGTGACTACTTTTTGAACAAACTGGCAGGGTTTGAATCCCAGGAGTGGTAGTAAGCTGTCTGTATATTTTCACACAAGAATATGTGAGTATTGTTACAAACAGTCAGGTAGTGTGAATTTTCCCACAGCTTCGGCAGGTAAAGCAGGCTGGATATTAACCGTAGGATGTGTCTCTTATACACTGTGTAGAACACACACTGGCCAGCTCCAAGGCTGCAGATGACAGCTAGAGAAGTACGTATACCACTTAGTTTTCCCAAAAAAATGTCCCTCAAGTGTCACGCCGTCATGGCTATTGGTCACTGTCCCCAGCACCCATGGTGCTGCACAAAAATGATGGTGGACTATGATGCAGTATGATTGCACATATCAAAGACAAACCCTGTCAATGTGTAGAAACAGTCAGGTAGTGTTAACCCAATTTTTTCCACAGGTCCGGCAGGTAAGTACAGCTGTATATTAGGTGTATGAAGTTTGAACTGATAACTGTGTACAACACCCACAATGCCTACCCCAAGCCCATAGGTAGTTGTAATTTCAGGTCATATCTGGAGAGTACTGAGTAGACTATAATGTACAGAACAGCTGTGAGCAATGCAATAACAAATAGTTGTTCATTTCTCTGTCTCACCCCCACCCTATCTGCAAAAGTAATACAACCAAAAAAATAAATGGTATGTTTTTAACAAACCTACTGTTGGGACATGTTCCCCATTGTTATACCAATATTTTAATGCCTGTTTATTGCTCTTACCTGTTGAAATGAAATCATTGGTGGCCTGTTACTATCAATGTAACCTGCATGCTGCTGTAATATCCACTGTGGTTCCATATCTGCAAGTGTTCTGTTTGCTATGCAATTGATTGAAAATTGTGTCTATTGGAACACCCATGCATGCTGTTATAACTAATCCTGGCATTGTATTGTTCACAACTAACCAACATATGTTGTAAACTGTCAACACCCTAGCTTGTCTGGGAAGGACGATCCCAGTGGATCTGCCTGTCCCGCCTCATCTGGCTGTGCCACCGGGCCCCAGCATGCCTGGGACCCACCCCAGATCTTCCTCGTCTGCTAGAATTGCACCACCCACAGGTGGAACTGCTTCAGAGGATGGGGCTCGTTCCCCCCTCAAAGCTGGTGCGGAAGGAGCCTGTCGTCCGATGTCAGGTCCGGGGTCTGGTGCATAGGGAGATGCAAAAGGAGTTTGCAGCTCAGCTACGCCTGCTTGAGGGCAGCGTGGTGCATCTTGAGGGTCAGCCTGCCCCTCCTGCTCAGCCGCCCCAGCACATCCACCTTTGGAGCCATGAAGGTGCAATGGTGACTGTCCATGGGTGGGGACCTCAGTCTCACTGTATCCATTTGTGGGCTCATGTACCCTCGATTCCCAACCACCCTCCCCATCAAGGTGTTCACCCCACATGTGTCATACTCTGCCCCTGTCTGTTGTCTTGTCTGTTTTTCTACCCAACCTCCTTCCCTACATATACCTACTATCCTTCCCCAACAACCCACTCTCACCTTAAAAAAGGGGCAATCTGTTCCCACAGAAATAATTATGCCCCATACATAGCTATCCATTTCGCAGACATGTCCAGTGGGCACATGTAATCTTGTTCAATTGCCTAGGCAAGACATTACTGTTCTCCTTACCCCTCTCTCAGGGGTATGAGAATCCTAATTCACCTCCAAATTCAATACATATGCACAGCTGTTGCTGTAGGAGAAATGGACAGCTATGGACCTTCCTTACTCCCATCCTGTACATCCCTATCCATCTTTCATCTTGTTTTTCCCTCTGTGTGCCCCTTTTTTCACCACTTTCCTATCACTCATTTTTCTTTTCTTTCAAAGAAATTAGCACGGGGGTTAGCAGGAGTAAGCACTGCTCAGCAAAGCTAAAATGGAGTAACCATATCTTAGCAACACTTAGCATCACACAAACCTGCTTAAAGCCACTTTAAAGTGCCTTAATCATCCTCTCACCATCAGCCATTGTTATGGATAGCAACATAATTAACCAGCCCTGCCAAGGCTTGAACCCAAGACTCTTTACACTACAGTTAGCAACCATACCACTGCACCATATGAGTTCAACAAGCTGCTCTTGCTTTGCCTAACATATCATGCAGTCTGGTCATTTTACATTAATGAAAATCCTAGCAGCTCCAGGTCTTGAACCCAGAGACCATATCTCTACACCACCTGAGCTGATAAGCTATGCTTGTTTAGTCAAACATAACATTCAATAGAGCATCTATATGTTTAACAGTGTATTACCATCGCTGAGTGGCGGGCAACCCAAATGACATATGCTCAAACAAAGAGTAGATAGACAGTAGTTAATATACCTAACTGGATTTGCGCATTGGTAAGCGCCACTAAGA
The DNA here is from genome assembly GCF_019279795.1 of Protopterus annectens. Classification (NCBI taxonomy): domain Eukaryota; kingdom Metazoa; phylum Chordata; order Ceratodontiformes; family Protopteridae; genus Protopterus; species Protopterus annectens. The sequence continues at coordinate 307,665,906 of NC_056732.1, read as the reverse complement.
CAAGCCCACACAGTTTAAATGCCTGTACATTTAACTATGTGTTAGCTCCACTTAGCTTCATGCAAGCCCATGCAAACCCACTTAAAGCCACTTTAAAGTGCTTTAATCACCCTCTTTACATGAGCCCTTGTTCCGCCCAGCAACAAAATAAACAGCTGTCTAACAAACTCCTGTATAGGGCAGCCACATGGCAGAAATCTGTGTATACATACATACACACACACACACACACACACACACACACACACACACACACACACACACACACACACACACACACACACACACATACACATATCACCAACACAGCTAGGGCACCTCCATACCTACACACACCATGTCTGCACAGACCATTTAATAAAGAACCCCCTAACCCACACACATGATGTCAACCAAATGGCTCAGCCGAGGCCTCTGGCAAACCACAACTCATCCTGTGCATATGGTGATACCTGGGCCACATCCCTGTCATTCATACCATCAATGTAGGGACACGCTAATATGGTTCTGATGCACAGGGTGAATGTACTAAGGTTTAGCAATGTAATGCTGTTTAACATGTTTTCAGCTGGAATGATTAATGCTTACACATCAGGGTGTGTAGCTGTTCAGCTGGTTGTGGTCTCCATAATGTATTCTGTCTGTGTTCTAGGTGTGTTATTTGTCAGAAGGATGTTAGTCTGCTGTCCTTTCCTACAAGGGGTGTGGCACTGTGGTGACCCATTGACTGTGTCATATCCCGGGTACAGCTGAACACAAGTAACAGGTCTGTATAACAGTTACTGCATGTGCCACATGGCTGATAGGTCTAAGGGGTGTATACAGGTGAGTGCATGGTGGCTGATGTAAGCAGCTCTTCTACAGTGAACAATGGTAAGTGTACTAGATGGCACACACAAAATGTTTCTGAATAACACACACACAGAGGCTTTGGTGTTGATGTAATACACAGAGAATACTGTTCACATGGATGTACTTCATTTTGCAGTGAACTCATTTTGGCCTATATAATTCCAGGAAGACCAAATTGCCAGAACATCACATCAGTAAATAATCAGTTCACCAGTTTAATGTCATTGACAATGGTACTGGCAAGGTATATGTCTTCTTCCCCAATGTAGTGCAATCCTGGAGTTGGTAAACATAGGTGTGCTGGTATTGGTGGCACAGCCCCCCACTTTGGAGGGTGTGGGGTGGTGCAGAACCACACATAGTGTGATTAACAACTACTTAACCTGTTAATATATAATGTACAGTATAACAGCACACTAAGCGGGGGATATGCACAACAGTAACCCCAATGTGGGTGGCTGTGCTCACAACCACACCCAACTATATGCACCAACACAAGTATTGCTGTACAGCAGTACACTGAGGGAGAGGGCATTTACACATCCACTACTAGTTTTGATGGGATGAATTTCTACAAGATGATTGCTTTGAAATGTTACCTTTTGCCATTTAGTTCTCAGACAAATGATCTCCTGGGACATATATCTTCTGCAAATTGAAGTAGATCCCTTCACATGCACACACACTTACTTGGCAACACTGAGAGTAGAACCCCTACCAAGTTACTTATTGTTACTAATGTGCTTGGCCTTAATTGCAAACACTACAGAGCTTTTAGGGTGAGGTGGGTCCCGAGTTTCCTGTTAAGTGAAGAACATCACCAGGCCTTGTACAGAATGGTAATGGGGGATGTACTGGGTGTTAATGAACAATACATAGTATGACATACTGTCATATACACATTGACAAACACATACAGTCATAGACACATATGACAGACATGGGTTTAGCAGTGCTAACCACCTTGTCAGTGAGTCTATATGGTTACAGAGATTTTTCACACAGCACATGCATCACTGGGCTGGATAGTGTAATCAGTTACCTGTATGGTTGATGGTAACAGCGGTCCTCATACAGTGGACTTTGGGACATGTACTGGGGGTACCATGGTATAAAGACATTATACCCAGCAACCACACCCCACATTGGATATTGTACTCACTGAAACCCATGATAATGCTGTGACATACCCACAATCACACATTGACCAGGACTGCAATACAAACCATTGTCTATTTAATCAGTGCTACTACAGGGATATGCATTTACTGCACATGCCACAGAAATAGTAGGGTGAGGGTTTGTCATGGCTCTCCCAATGTCAGCAACATCACCATCCCTTATAATGTATGGCAAGATTTAATGTATTTGAAGAATGTGGCCTCAGAAGGCTGTCTCCTACAAATATGCACATTCACACACATACACACACACACACACACACACACACACACACACACACACACACACACACACACACACACACACACACACACACACACACACACTCACATTTGCAAGAACTCAGAGGGTAACCCATGGCTATCTACCCATTTGTAGAACAGTGTTTTGCTGGTACTGCAAGCTCCAGGTAGCCCATAGGGAGAAGAGTGTCACAAGGTACATTTAATGTGGATTACAGCAGCAGCCCTTTCTAAGTATAGCAATGGGGGGTCTAGTAGGTGAGAAGGCCCTCAGAGGATTTTTCAGCTACAAGTTTACAAACACACAGACACTGTTATACTCAATAACACACACACATTTGTCAGTACTGAGGTCCACAGGTGCAGGTGTTCCTAGGTGTGTTCCAGGCTAATGTCCATGAAGAGATGAGAAGAGTAGGGCATGTGAGTACACTGGTATCATGCCACCTGACATTTGTCAGCAGGCCATCTATCAACTGATGCCACTTGAGTGATCCCCAGGGTGACAGTTACATTTAACATCCACACATCTGGTTTTCTCTTGAAGAGGGCCAATGAGGTGCTCCAACTGACATGTATGCAACATATATTGCATAACATGGCCAGTGTCTGGGTTAGTGACCTGTACCCAAACATGTTCTGTTGACTGTGGTAGTCTGGTTGAGGTATCCATGGCATGCAGTGCATACAGAGTGGGGTTTCCTAGTTGTGGCATTCATAAGACAGATGGGCAAATATGTAAGTGTCAGTCAATCAGAGATTGCCTGTAGGCAGCCAAGATGAATACCTGACATCTGCACATATGTACAGATGACAGACGAAAAGTAGCTAGCCAACAGGTTATGCATTAGGATGAATGTTTTGACAGACAGACGTCTGAAACTGATAGGTATGCCATTACTACATGACAGTTGTCCTCAATGACATGCCCTAAAAACATAGTATTCTACAGTTAATATCAACATATCAGATCAATATCCAATAGGAGATGCATAAAAACATACAGGTCAAACACCAAGAACACGATAGTCAGTACTCAGAGTCCAGCTTTGCATGCAGGGATGTATGGTTCCAGTACTACAGTCTACTCTTACTTGGAAAAGCACTGTTAAACGTAGTAATGTAATGATACAATACATGCATGTGTGACGGCATATAACCTAGGAAACTACCCAAGTATGAAACACATACAAAGATAAAGAATTGTGGCACTACCCATGTACACTCAGGTGTCCCATACAGTATACTCACACCCCTTGCTACTGTAATGACAGCACATAGACGCATGTTATGTACATGGAATTAAATAATCTAATTAAAGATGTCATTACCCTGCTATTTTATCAGACTGGAATGTGATCACTGGTTGCCAGGGAAGAGCTATGCTTAGCAGGTGTAAGCATGGCTTAAATGTAAATGCTAAGCAGATTTGTGCACTGGTGAGCGAAGCCTACACGGTGTAAGTGCCTTTTTGTTTATCCATACGTTAGCATTGCTTACTGTCATGCAAACACGCGCAAACACGCTTAAAGCTGCTCAACTCTGCCTTAACCACTCTGTATCCAACAATCCTTGTTCTGCCTAGCAACAAAATAAACAGCCCTTTCAGGTCTTGAACCCAGGACCCTGTACACTATAGTCACAGCAGTTAATCACTAAGCCATCTTAGCTGAGAAGATGTCTGTTGTTTTTCAAATATATCATTCAGTACACATACTGAATAGCAGTGAACAACTGCTTTGACTACCACAGTTGTTTAGTACTTGTAAGTGGAAATAGTGTTAAATCAGTCATGTTCTTATATGTAAATATACACATATCAGATTAATATGATGGGCTACAGCTGAGAAGGTATATACAACACTCATGTTTACACATAAAAGGATATAGATATATGTTTATACATATGTAGATATATATATATATATATATATATATATATATATATATATAAACACACACACACACACACACACACACACACATATACATATTCATACACACACACACACACACACATATATATATATATATATATACACACATACACACACACACACACACACATATATATATATATATATATATATATATATATATATATATATATATATATATTTACACAACACATATGCCAATGACATGTAGTGGAGTCATACCTCAACACCATAACTCTCAACCTTTTAGTGCAAGGGAACGTAATGTATATATTGCAGTTATAAATGTAGAATGTTGCTACAGTGACAGGGGTTGAGTCAACATCCATGTTGTGAAGAAAGGCTCTTCTGAAACTAACATGTACACCATCCGTTACTGACAGACATCATAAAATCATCACAGTGAAGTACCATATAAATCACAGTAATGATCCTGTGGAATGTAGAAGAAATATGAGCAATAAACATGGACAGTCTGAAACAATCTGGTCAGTCAGGAGGTATACACAGAACGCCTTAGTGCACGAAATATGGAACAAGCCTGACAAAGGGGATGTTTAATGCCATGAAATACTGGACTAGATAAGCTTGATGCATTCACACCCTCCTATCTGTCCTAACACATATTAACTGGAGGAGCAGAGATCCCAAGCCACATATTTCACACTAGTTAGTGACATACATTTTCGCACCAGCCCACTGCTATGTCAGAAATACACAGCACGTATGGTGGCCAAGCAACAGTACATCTGACAAACATCTGGACATAACATCACACTAGGATAAATACACTGAGCTGCTAGGCATGTCATCAAGCATTGTCTATACTACATGCAGACTACCACAGCAATAACCCAATTTACCTATGGGGGAATACACATGTAATTGCAAATATAGCAGGCACTACAAGCGTGTAACAGCATGGAGTAACAGACACCAGTGTGAAAGTGCATACCCACAACAGATCTCAACACAGTCACAGTCATATAATAGTAAGCCTAAGTAATAGTACAGTTTATGGCCTGTGTGAACAAAAGTCATCATTGTATTTGCCACACACACACTAACCCTGCATATACTGGCCCAATTCACAGTGTAGTCTGTGGTATGGGACATATCTCAGTCTGTCCCTACAAACATAGAGGCCGATAAGGTATCAGAAACTGGAGCAGCATTCAACGTCAGATAGAACAGGACCAAGAACACTGAGATCTACCCCAGTCTGTACACAGGCCAAATAACATGATCACAATACACTGCTACATAATACAGACACTCTGTCAACAATCACCATAAGTACATAGACCTCACTACTTTACAGACTACAACAGAATGTCCAGGTTTTGTCCTCAAATATTAGGCCTCCTATACATTACATGTCTGACAGTCTGATATATCACTGGCTTGATATCAGGAATTATGTCAGTAAATAATGGTATACTGTACATACCTACCTTTTACTGCATGACATATGAACAAAGGGTGACAGACTTCGGGACAGAGGCACAAACACAGGGCTAATATTGACATATTGCAGTTATAAACTGACAACATTGCTGGTATAACAGAGTTTGTTGTGACATATCTCTTCTGAGGGATATGAATTCAGTAACACATATGGATGTTACCATTTACTGAGCACAATCATCAGAGTATGCTACTGCATTTATAAAGACAGAAAATGTGTGAGTAACACACTAAATCTAAGACTCGAAACTCTGGCCAGTCTGCAGATAGCCCTACAGGTGAGAGTTTTCTCAACCACATAACACTGTCATGCCAGATGTTAAATCATTCAGAACAGCCATATCCACACAAACCCTGTTAAACCAACATTACTTCAAATGTAGAGCAGCAATACTTACATTCTGTCCCCATGTCTGGAGCATGTCTCCATGGTGTTCGTTGTAAGAAGTATTTCCAACTATCCTTTGTGATGCTGTTTGTCAGATACCCACATGAAGTCCTGCTCACAGTGAAGGAGAAGGGCCAACACACACTTGCAGTGCTTACTTATAGGAGTGTGTTTCCATGCAATTGGCTATAGGAATGATACCACAGGTGTTCCACATGCAATTAGCAAGTGGAGAACTCTAATTCATGCACAGGCCATTGGCTGATCATGAGCATTACCTACCAAAGTCAAGCTACTGCCTATGCAAAACAGATGCATTTTTCCACAACTACCAGAGAGGGGGAGGGAAAGAGAGAGAGAGACAGAGACAGAGGGAAAAAAGAAAGGAAGAGAGAACGAGCCAAGCATGTTTGTGTATGATCCATGGGTAGAGAGAGATCTCTGGGTATTATAATGGTTGCCTATATATAAATGTATGGCTGTGGATTGTCTACAACACCCTCTACGGTGTTTGACAATTGTCGGCCTTGTAATGTGACATTGGGACATATGGGTTCTCAATATGAAAATGTACCTTAACCCACTCTGCAATGGATCTTATTTACACAATCACACCAACACCCACACTGCATACTGATCATACACACACACACACACACACACACACACACACTTGCAAGTACTGAGTTTCAGACCCCTACCCAGCTATATATTGGTACTACAGTGTTATGCAGTTATCACAAGTGCCTCAGAGCTTATATGATGGAGAGTTGTCCCCAGGTATCTTTGAAGGTGAGTGACATCAGCTGCAGTGCTAAAGTAGGGGTAAGGGAAGTGCAGTAAGTGTGAATGACCACAAAATCAGGTATCAACAAAGACTCACACACACATTTTCACAGTTGCCAGTAGCAAGAGTAGAACTCCTACCTAACTAGTTTGCTACACTATGGTATTATGCAGCTATCGCAAGCAACATGGAGCTTATATGTTGGAGAGTTGTTCAAAGGTATTTTTGAAGGTAAGTGACATCAGCTGCAGAGCTAAAGGAGGGGTAAGGGAAGTGTAATAAGTGTGAATGACCACAAAATCATGTGTCAACAAAGACACACACATTATCATAGTTGCCAGGACCAGGATTAGAACTCTTACCTGACTAGTTTGCTAAACTATGGTATTGTGCAGTTATTGCAAGCACCACAGAGCCTATACGTTGGAGAGCTGTCCAAAGGTATCTTTGCAGGTGAGTGACATCAGCTGTAGAGCTAAAGGAGGGGTAAGTGAAGTGTAGTGCGAATGACCACAAAATCAGGTGTCAAAAAGACTCACACACAAAACACACATTATCACAGTTGCCAAGACCAGAAACTCCTACCTAACTAGTTTGTTACATTGCAGTATTACACAGTTATCACAAACGCCACAGAGCTTATAGGGTTGAGACTTAGCCAAAGGGTTATTTCAAGGTGACTGACATCAGCAGGCATGCTAAAGTGGGCAATGGCAGGTGTAGTGAGTGTGAATGGCCTCAAAATCATTCACCTCCACATGCAAATACATTATCACAGTTGCCATGTCTGGGATTAGAACTCCTCACTAACTAGTTTGTTACACTACAGTATTACACAGTTATCACAAGTGCCACAGAGCTTATAGGGTTGAAATTTGGCTGATGGTTTATTTCAAGGTGACTGACATCAACAGGAGTGCTAACATGGGCAATGGGAAGTGCAGTGCGTGTGAATGGGCCATAAATCATTTCTCTGGAAACACACACACACTCAGTCACACACAACTTTACATTTGACAAGACTGAGTATACAAATGCTACATGAATACAGATTTATACTATTGTGTTACAGAGTTATCACAAGCACCACAGACACTATAGGGCTGAGAGCTTCCAAAAGGAATATCTACAGTGACTGACATCAACACATCAGGTGATATTGTCCAATTGGATGTGTAGTGAGTGGGACAGACCGCATGATGGAATTTTATCTGTCACTGTCTCTTCCCCACATCTCTGTGTGTGCATGTTTGACATATCATAGTGTGTTGACCTGGGATATGTGTGAGTATTGCTATCCAATGTGTGTGTGAAGCATAAATGGTGTACAATTTGGTGTGTGTGCACAGACATCTGCAAATGACAGATATGTATAGTCCACTGTGTTGACAGACATGACATGGGTTTCATTTCTCTAAGTGTAGGTGCATGCCCAGTATGACCTTCTGTATTGAGTGTGTGAATCCATTCCAGGTAGGGTTGTACTCCAGTCCAGGGTTTGATGTTCTCAACCTACAGATAGCAACCTGTTTCTGCAGGATATCTCTAGATAGGTTGACAATATGGAGTCACAATGGGTGACAGATAGGGGGATACTGTAACCATTGCTGTCTGTGCTGCTTGTGTTACATGGTTGGTGTTAGCAGAGATATTCAGACATATGTAATGTTTTACACTGTGCTGTATTATGTCATCGACTACTGACAGATATAATTATTCTCACAGTTATTTACTGGGCAATACAAGATGAATGAAGCTGAGTCCAGTATTGCGGTCCGCAGCCTACACATTCTTGCACACTCCTGCCATTCTGGAGGGGTAGCTGCAGACACTTGCTGATGGGTCTATGTAAATGGCCCAGCACCTTGGTAGTATGGTGGCTGAGGATCCCCTTCTTGTACATATATCAACTTAACAGAATGGCCATATCCTGCTGTGGCCATACCTCTCAGCTGTACAGATTCACCCAGGTTACCCAGAGGCAGGGCTCATTCATCTTGTCAGTTCCCCTTTTCATTGTGGTTTATGATCAGGTTTGTAGCCACCCATTACTGGGTTTGCAGGCAGGGGTAGTATGGACACACATCTGAGTTTCATACTTTACACACTCCATGACGTCCATGCATCTAAACCCCCCACTCTGTTATTCTATCCTTGCCCTAACATTATGCGAGCGATATCTCAGAAGTATCCCTATAGTTGGCCCTTCATCCCAGCGGTATTTATGGACTGGTCCACAGTTCATGCAGTAGGACATGGGGGGCATGCTACTGAGATTTGTCAACATAGCCTTGCATTTGTGTTCTGCTGTGTTAGTTTGTTATTTGGGAACCCCATGAGATACCACACATTGGCACTACGGGTGAGGCACAGGCCTTTGACAGAGGACTGTAGGCCATTTGGTAGTGATGGAGACAATCTGTAGCAGACCAGTGCATTCTGTCACTCCTACATTCCCAGGTTGCGAGCCAGTGGATTCCCCTGGGGTGACAGGGTAAGTGTGCAAGGTGTTAATGACAATAGTTCCTGTACATATTGACCCATTGGTCTGGTTGCAGGCAGGGTGTTGCTTACAGCTAGAGACACACCTGCAAAAGACACCTCTTCAGCATGCTGCATTCTGTGGGTATTCCCATTACATTCCCAACAGCAAGGATATGACCTGTGATAAACCTGTGGTTGATGGTGGGGTAAGCTGAGTGCATATGTGATATGGAAGCTACTTGCAGCTGACTCACCGATATACCTGGGACATTCCCCTTATGCTGCCTTCTGCAGGGACATAGGCATTCTCTCATTACTTCATAACTGTGCCTTTTGTGGCCTGCCAGTGATTGTCCAGACTACATCAGTATTCCATACTGCACAGACAACTAATATGCTGCTAACCTGTATGTACAATTCCAAAGTTGTGCGCAGTTGACAGTTACATTTTATGTACTCTGTCTAGTGTACTTCCACCTGTGTACTGTGCGTATGTATGGGCCCACATTCATGGCATGTCCATCTTTCACACAGTGAGAGATATTGACATCTGGACAGTGAATATGGACGACTGCTGACATGGGTATTGCTGAGAAGCATTGTGGTTGACACTGCAGTTGTTGGAACATGCCCCTGTCATCCACAGTACTGCCCATAGGCCACCGAGACACAACCCTCCATGCCTACATGCTGACCACTTCTACACAATATTAAACACATGACAACCTAACATATGGACCCCTGCATATTGTACACATGCAACAATCTATCCTGTAGATTGGGCCAGCTCGGGTAATCTGTGCTCCACTGTTATTACACCTCACACTTGCATGTCACTGCATTTCTACATAGGATTGTATGGGGGGGCACACCTGACGACTTTAAACATTTGATATGACTGTACTGGTATTTCAGGTACTCTGTTGGCTTCCACTTCATTTTGTATTCTGACCTATCATGCAGACTGGAGGCATATCAGTAGAGTACAGATCTTAGGTTGTATTGACCTACATTTCAGTTTCAGACGTCTTACCCATCAGAACTGACATACAACTGCCAGACCTGTTGTAGTCTGTCTGTGTAGGTCTGGAGGGGGACTGTTAACCTTTGCCATCAATTGGAGGCCTTAGCCCAACCTTTATTTATGGTCATCTACACCTGTATTGCTGGCTGAGGCTGGTGGTGGGTATGTGAGCCTCACTGGCATGCATGTGTGTGTCCTATGGACATCATACATATACTGCAGTGGGATTTGTCACCTTGTCTAGTACTGCCTAGTATGTTGACAGCAGTATTTGTTATGGATTTCATGCTGCCCATATACGTGTCCACTATCTGCTGCCATCCCATTCAGCCACCTGATTCCCTTGCATGCTCACGTCCATACCATAGCTATCATAACATACTACTCCATTCAGCAATTGACAGGAAGACTGACTTACCTTGTGGCTGTGCCAGTATTGAGGATGGTGCTGGAGGGCTGACTATGTTGGATGCACATAGTACACTCCCTATACATGGTAAAGCACAGGTAGTGTCATGCTTGGCATCCCTTTTACTGTACGTGTGAGTCAGAGACAGGTGTCATTCCCTGGGTCCCTACCATATCAGTGCATGTGCTATGTGTTGTCTCTTTGCCAAGGCCTGGGCATACTGGGCAGGCTTCCTTCTGCCTACATGGGCAGGCTCAGTTAGTTCCTCCTCCAAGTCCCTCTGTGCCTGTGATGTCCTTGGCAATGGTGGGGGGCTGTGTGGCCTTGTCCCATGCTGTTCCTGCTGCAGCTGTTTCTGCAGGATCATATTGTGCAGCATGGCACATACTATGAACATTTGTGTACATGTAGCTAGAGAGTACTGCAAGGCTCCACCAGATATGACCAGGCAGCAGAACTGTGACTTGAGCATCCCAAACACACACTCTATTATGATTCTGGTTTGTGCATGTGCCTCATTATGGAGTTCTTGTTCAGGTGTGTGTGTGCATTTCTGGAGGTGTCAGCCACAGCTCCAGTGTGTAGCCAGCATTCCCCACTAGGTGACCATATGGGATGTTCCCACTGGTAAATGCCTAGTAGAGCTGTGTCATATGCCAGATGTGGGAGTCATGATAGCTTCCAAGACTGCCAGCACACACATTCAGGATAATGCCCTGTACGCGACCTGGTAGTTGATGAAGGGGAAGTCCTTGTGATTTATGTAAACCCTACCCCACTCACCGGGTAGTGCTTTGATGTGTATGTGCATGCAGTCTATAGCACCCACTACCTCAGGGTATTCTGCTATTTGATGGAAGAGACAATATTGCTGGTCAATGCCTCACGGGTGTTGAGGAAATATATGTGCTCACCGGCATGTGCTGACATGGCATCCAGGAACTGGTGGAATACCCTAGATGCTGATGCCTGTGAGATCACCATGATATCCTCAATTGCCCTTTAGAAGGTACCTGTGGCTAGTATTCTTAAGCCTACACATACCTTGGTATCCACTCGGATGGGTTCCCCTCTTTTGCTTCTGTGTGTGAGGCGTGGCTGGCACAGCTCAACAATTTGCTGTAGAATATCCCTGTCCACTCTATAGTGCTCCACTATCTCCAGCTCTTGTAGACCCTGGTAGGTTAACCTGGGTCTGTGCACTCTTCTCCTTCTCCTCACTGTGGGTATGTCATCAGCATTCACATCTTCACCACCCTCAGTCTCTTGCACATATTGTGCACATATTGATGTATGAGAGCGACAGCAGCCCCTAACATTTTGTTAGTTTTGTCAGGTAAAATTTCCCCCATCTGTGTACACCGATGGTGTAGAATTTGTGGGAAAAAACAGACTGAAATGTGTTTGCATAGTTTATAGTAGTGTGCTAGGCTGTTCCATGTGTAATTGGCTGATTCTGATATATTTCACCTGCCAGCTATGCTAGTTCTCTTTGATTGCCTTCCTACTGCTGTTTTCCCTTCCCATTGCCTTCCCGTTTAAGCCCTGAGGCACAGCGCGCATGCCCAGTGCTTAGATGTGAACAGAGCTGCTATTTGCTGGGGTTTTTTTTGTTTTGTTTTGGGTTTTTTTTTTGTTTAAAACCTGGTGGGTAGCGCATACACCCATTTAGGCAATGTAAACACTGCTAGACAGCTTCAGACACACACCCTTCCTTAGCTGTGCTTAGCTAGGGGCAAACACAGGCCACAGAGCTCCAGTAAGCTTACAGCATGCATGACACTCCCCCTTATGAGGTCATCCACCTCTTATACTTATACAATGGTGTTGCTGCATCTACACAGTTGGGTGCAAGCTAACACTGAACGGAAATCTGTGATTCAATATCAATCCCCTCATTTGCATAAAACAGAATGCTAATTCATAGTTACCACACTCAGCCTTCTGCCTTAGCAACCACTATTCCCTGGTATTGTTGTCTTATGCAAACAATTGACTATTATGGCAAAATGCTGATTTCCAACTTTTTTTCTTATTTACAAGCCATCCTATTTGCACACCGCTGCCTACGCTTAATCGGCCAAAAAAAATAAAAGTTATTTTTTATAATTTTGCAACTATTTCTCATGCCACTAGCCATATATTTGGCAATTGGCATGCCTACTACACTGAATACATGCTTTCTTTCAAGCTGTCATGTCTCCGTTTTGTAACCTGCAGAAATGTATTCGGTTAGTAACCGAATACATTTCTGCAGGTTACACTATTCCTGCACAGACACCTGCCTGCTTCCTGGATCACTAATTCACTTCATTTGAATGGTTTTCACCAGCAAATGAGGTAATTAATATATAGCATTGATGCCCATGCAGGAATAGTGTGAAAGCGCTCATGCATGTCCTGGGAGCTCGTTCCTGGATCGCTTGTAGGCCATATTGCGTGCAGCAGATCTTGCACTATTCCTGCACTTTGTGCAGAGCTTGCTGAATCCAGGGGAAGGTCTTTCCCATCATTACTGGCTTTTTCCTAACAATAAAAAAATGAAAGTACAGCAACAAGCCTAGAATCAGCCAAGGTCTAGATACTGCACAAAATATTTTGATATACTCTATTGTCTGCAGGGTCCTAGTGATTACAGTTTTGCACATTATATTGTACAAGTTAACCTCAATGAATGGACCATGGGCTAAATATTTCAAGAAACTATATTTGGTTTCCAAAAGATGCCAGCAATTTGTTGCAGACTATCACACACTTTAATGCACATACTGTTTGGTGGGGGACAAACTACTATGCCCAATTTAACCAGTGCTGCAATGTAAACAGCTATGTGCCTGGGAAATACTTATACCTAAGCAGTAACTCCTAATTCACAAAGGAACTAACATACTTTTCTTCCTTATACAGCAATGCAAATTCATTCAGTACATGCCAGTGCATAATTCCATCATTTGCCTTACCAAATGCTTCCAAGTTTCATATAATTCAACTATAAATATGCAAGCGAAAACATATACTTGTTAAAGGATTCCCATGTCACACATGTAATATGCAAGTATTTTAGTACAGTTGCCATAAGTGTTAATGCTCAAAGCCAAGCAATGTTAAACAATGCAATTTTAAAAAGTGAATCTTTAAGAACTCAATCTCACACTTACTGTAACATTATATCTTTACTGGTAGTTCCATAGTCATCTACAGAACAAACTCTGAAAGGCTTTTGGTTCATCTGATTATGAGAACTCTTTTCATGCCACCTTGTCATCACCCTTCCAACAGTTCTAGGACACCATCTACAGATCTCAAAAACAATGCAAAGGTGAGGCCTACACATGTGCTCAGTATGGGGGCTGGGCACCCCTTTACAACAGACAAAAAGCACAGTCCACCAGATCCAGGTTAGGGAGTATTGGGCAAAATGCTTATGCTCTATTGTTATATTAAGTACACAACTTTTATACCCTGTGTTGTGTTCTCATGGTTACCACCTAAAGGGCTGGGTCCTGTGCCATCTTCTTGAGTGGATTTGCATGAGGAACTACCTTACTGTACACAGGCACCAAAGGCTAACCTGGATCTAGAGATCAAATCCAGCACGGTACCATCAAAAAGTATTCAGTGATACCCATGGCACATAGCCACAGTGAAAGTCATCCAGTGATGCATTCCTGAAAGGATGCAAAGCAACCATGGCTCTTATTGAATGGGCTCCAAGTTCTGAAGCTAATGGTTTGTTATGCTTAAAAGAACAAAAATGAATGCCATCTTTGAGTCATTTAGAAAGAATTTAGAAGCTTTGGAACCCAAATGTATCACTGAGTAGGATGCAGTCTATTTCTGAGTATTTCACTCCATCAACAAAACCCAAGGTGCCTGAGTATGTCCATGCAGTGCAATACTTCACCTTCATCTGAATAATCCCAAGGAATAAATGGTAAATTTGCAATTCAGTTCAAATTTACTTCAGTTGAAACCTTAAAATAAAGAAGACACTTGTTCTTTTGGAGACACTGGGCCGGATTCACGATGGCTTGCATGGAATCTGAGTAGAGTAAGACTCCATGCAGCCATCATGTCTGACAAGCGATCCAGGAACAGCCTGTAGGGGCGTGTAAGAGAGCTCCTAAAACGGCTCTTACACGGACAGGGCTGGGACATGCAAATAACCTCCATTTCAGGTGAAAGGCATGCAAATGAGGTAGATTTGCGATTCAGGAAACCCAAACCTGTCCGAATAAGAACAGTGTTATTTGCAGAAATGTACTCAGTTGACAACTGAGTACCATTCTGCAAATAGCAAAATGGAGCTGTGACAGCTCCAAATAAAGGTTACATCCAGTGCAGGAAGCATGCCAATGGCCAAATATATGGCCATTGGAAATGTTCCCTGATGCAAATAATTTTTTTTTGCCGATTTCCGATGTTTAAGCATAGCGCAGTGCTGCACAAACGGGCTGTGCTCTAAAAACCAGAATACTACAAATTAAAACCCACAAATGTGGATTTTATTGAAAGTGGTAATGTAAAATGCAAGGGAATGGCAGGCTGAAGACAACATGGCCACTGAGTAGAGGTTGCTAAGGGGGGAAGCTCAGTCTAAGACATGTAACCAAGCATTAGTAGGCAATCCTATGTAAATGAGTGTTAGGATAGTGAATCACTACTTTACATAGCAAATGAGCACAGTCAGTGGAGTGTAGGAGTAGGATATGGGGAGTAACAGAGTAGAAGATAGGTGACATCACGAGGGGGGTATGTATGAAAGAAGTGAAGCTCACTGGAGCAGAGTGGCATGTGTCCGCTGTCATTTAGACATCATGGAAAGAGGTGTGTCAACAGGTAGGCTAGGGAAAACCAAGAAATGGAAGGTGTATACCATGGATAACACCAAAGTTTCTTGCTGAGCATGCATGCACATGTGTGCGCACCTGTAAACCCGAGTAAGACAGAGTGCGCTCGTGTAAGCGTAAGTGCGTACGTTTAAGCTGGAGTAAGCATGTATAAGACTGTTTAAAGAGTTGTAAGTGCGTTTGCACTGGTGTGCGCGAGTTTTAACCCGAATAAGCAAGTTTTAGTCCATGTAAGCATGTATGCGCATGTGTTAGTTGCTGTGCTCGTGTTTGCGCTTGTGTGCATGGCGCTCCCCCCTGAGGAAACAGAAAGGAAAAAGGAAGCACAAGAAATAGTAGGAAGCTACCAGGGAGTACTAGCAGAGCTAGCAGGTGAAAACAGTCAGAATCAGGCAATTACACAGGCAGTACACTAGCCCAGCCCAGCCTAGCACTTAAAACTCTGCAAACAACAGTCTATTATGTTTCTCACAAGAGACACTGCAGTAAGCTAATAGAAGTGAAAACTGAAAAAGCTTTACTGAGACAAAGAAATGTTAAGGGCTGCCATTGCTGTTATAAGGCGACATATGCAACATGCTGAGGGTGGTGACAATGGAAATGCTGCTGGACAACCCACAGTGAGGAGAGGGAGAAGAGTGTACAGGCCTAGGGTAACCTACCAGGGGCTACATGAGCTGGAGATAGTGGAGAGCTATAGAGTGGACAGAGACCTCCTGCAGCAAATGTTTGAGCTGTGCAGGCCACGCCTCACACACAGAACCAACAGAGGGGAACCCATCCCAGTGGAAACCAAGGTATGTGCTGGCCTAAGAATATTAGCAACAGGTACCTTCCAGAGACCAACTGGTGATATGATGGGGACACCACAGGCATCAGCATCCAGGGTACTACACCAGTTCCTGGATGCCATGTTAGCACATGTCGGTGATCATGTATATTTCCCCAATTCCCGTGAAGTATTGGCCAGCAATATGTGTCTCTTCCAGCAAATAGTGGAATACCCTGAGGTAGTAGGTGCAATAGACTGCACGCACATATGCATCAAAGCACCAGCCGGTGAGCGGGGAAGGGTCTACTTCAACAGCAAGGGCTTCCCCTCCATCAACTGCCAGGTCATGTGTGATGCCCAGGGCATAATACTGAATGTGTGTGCAGGCTGCCCTGGAAGCTACCATGATTCCCATATCTGGCATCTGATGCAGCTGTACCAGACATTTGCCAATGGGGACATCCCACATGGTCACCTAGTGGGGGATGCTGGCTATGCACTGGAGCCGTGACTGATGACACCCATCAGAAATGCACACACCTGAACAGGAATGCCATAATGAGGCACATGCACAAACACGTAATGTAATAGAGCGTGTGTTTGGGCTGCTCAAGTCACGGTTCTGGTGCCTGGACACATCTGGTGGAGCCTTGCAGTACTCACCAACTACATGTACCCAAATTGTCATGGTATGTGCTATGCTACATAATATGATCCTGCGAAAACAGCTGCAGCAGGACCAGCATAGACCTGGGCCAAACAGCCCCCCATCATTGCCAAGGCCATCACAGGCAGAGCGTGACTCGGAGGAGGAACGACCTGAGCCTGCCCCAGTAGGCAGAAGGAGGCATGCCCAGTATGCTTTGGCCTTGGCAAAGAGGCAACGCATAGCACATACACTGGCTCAGTAGGAACTCTGGAAATGATACCCCTCTCTGACTCGCACATAAAGTAAAAGGGATGCCTAAGTTGACACTACCTGCTTCCAAACATGTGCAGGGAGTGTGGTATGTGCATCCGACATAGGCAGCCCTCCAGCACCACCTAAGGCATGAATGCCATGTGTTAAGCAATATAAAGCAGTGCTAAACAGCAATTACCACCATGTAGTATATGCAAACAAAATCGCACACACCAACTAGCACAACTGTGGTCAATGTTCAATAATATTGGGCAACGTCCAGCAATGTTGGTGAATATTGAGCAATGTCGGACAAACCTAGTCTAAGTAGGGCATAGCCGAACAAAAGCCAACATGCTCATATTTGCTTAACAGGCCCTTAAGCAGTGTGGTCTGCTCAGTATGAAAATATAAAACAGTGATGGGCCTCGAACCCAGGATACTGTGCACTACAGCCAAAGTACTGAACCACTAATCCATGACAGTATTGCGGTGGTCCACCTGTATGATGGAATGTTGATAAGTCTATGCAAAGTATTCCATGGAAACCCTGCAGTCACAGCATAATCCTTGTTGAGTTATGACAAAGGTGAGTCCTGCAGTGAGAACAGAACCTGACTTCCAACACACACAGTATAAATGTTAATATTGGTCATGTTCGCACACATCAGCAAATGTAGTGGACCTCAGATAGCAACATACTGAAGGGTCACACTGGGCATGCTCACACACTTGAATAAATAAGACAAATGTCAGGCAACAAAACATGTAATGTCAGAACTGGGCATGCTCACACACTTAGGCCATGTCTGAGTACAGCAGTGGGCCACGCATATCTGGCAGTTGCATGTGTTAACCCAGGAACCTGTCACTATACAGCAATCCGCCCTGTGCACACAGTTATATGACAACAGACACATCTATAATATAGTGGAACCCTGTCATAATCAAATATGTTCTGCAGATACTGAAGTTCTTCATGGAAACTAGTAAAGCAAAAATGATAAAGACCTGCAAACAGTATCAGCAATAAACATTGTGCATCTTGAACATTAGCATAGGTTCAGAGGTCGATACTAGGCTATCTGCCCTAGGGTATGTACAAGCCTAGCCAGAGTGTGTTTGGCATTCACAACCCTGTCAGATTACTATACTGTGTGTGTGTGAATAGTAGGTCATACAAGATAGCCCATGTACGTTTATGCTAGTGTGCCTCTGTCTAGCAGGGACACCGAAGATATCCCAGGGGTAAATATACAATCACCCATACAGTCGTCAAGATGTCTCCAATAGGTGATCAGTGGGTGGCTCTGCCTATGTGAAACTGGGATTACATTCTGTAGTGAGTGGAGCCTCTGGGATAAGAATCTGTCCCTCCACAATGTCCTATTAACATCTGTGCTGAGGTATACATCCCTGCAGTCTGTAGCTCCAAGGGAGTTGGATATCCTGAGGTGGAGCATGTCCAGTAATTCTGGTTTGGGTATAGCTGCAAACAACAGGCACACATCATTTCTGAGTAGGTGGCAAGTGACTGAGTAGAGCTGGAGTTACTGCATCTGAACTATGCAGGGCATCTGTGTGATTCCCTAGATCTGCTTGGTGAGGACCGTCCGTGGCCAGTACAGTTGCTGCAGGTGTCAGGTAAGGTACATCCCAAATGTGGCATTGTAACCAAGCATGGATGTGATGAGTATAGGGGCACAATGACCTCACTCGATCTAGATGTGAAACCATATGGGATAAGGTGGCACACATAGAAGGTGTGTCCAACCACTTTGGCAACGTGAATGTTAAAGGCGACAGTACGAACAAGTGATGTCCCCAAACCCCTAACAACTCCTACCCTATGTAATGGAGTACTACCTATGTGGTAATGTGTGGGCATGTTGTTACTCCCAAAGGGGATGACTATGCAACTAATGGCATTTAGCTGTAGGCCATGGCTCAGGCACTGGTCATCCATCTCTGTGAGACCCTGATTGAGTATGCATGTGGCAGCTGGAGAGTTGATCATGGCACACAGTTTGCAGTCAAGTGCAAACATGTTCAGCCATATTCCCCCTGTGATAGCCTGTATGTAAGACAAATATATACTGAACAAGAGAGATCCCAGGACCAAGCTGTGTGGGATGCCATGTATAACTGGTGTATAGTCAGACATGGCACCTGCAATCCTGACCATGTGGGTGCTATCCCTGATCTAGGTATCAATCCATTGTGTGAGATATGTGTCCAAATTGATGGTGGTGAGCCTATGCATAATGGCCCAGTGGGTTATTGTGTTGAATGGTTTTGCAAGGTTCAGGTAGGCTGTGTGGATAGCCGTCCCTATGTCAATGGACCTGTTAGCCATTTAAAGAATACCTACAGGTTCAAGAGGCAAGATCTGCCCACAACAATGCTGAAATGAGTAGGACACAGTGTCTGTAGGTTCCCGATGTCTATGTGTAGGAGTCCTATGACAATATGCTCCATAGCTTTGCAGAACAGGCTACATAGGCTTATAGGGCAATATTGTCTGTGGTCCGTTGTGGCACCAACTCTGTGGAGCGGGACCATAGTCACAGTACGCCATTCCTTGGGTACATATCCTGTGGTAACTCCGATATTGAACAGTGATGTAATGTGAGGGTTGCGTTTGTCATGATGCTCGTGTATGATGCAGGCTGGGACACCATCTGGTCACATTGATACTGTGATGTACGCTGTGGGGAGGGCAGCACTCACCTGTTACTGCATGATGTCAGGGAGGTTATACTCTGTTGGGATGGATAGTTGCTCCTTAGGGGGGATGGGTGGGAGACATCTGCACTGAACCTGTTTGCCAGGATGTAGGCAATTGCAGTGGGTTCAGGGTAGGTTTAGTCAGTATGCAGTAACTCCCAGCATATCAGCGAGTATCCATTGAGGTTCCTGACATAACTGAAGAAGGCCATGTGATAGTCCTACATGTCAGGTGCAATTGTCTGGTAGAAGCAGCCCTTAGAAAAGTCCATGAGTGATTGTAGCTGTCTGCTAGTACAGATCACAGATGCCTTCCCAGTCTGGGATTGTGCTCTATCATGTAGTAGTGTCCTCCTGACATTGTACAGCTTATTAATGGCTGGGGTCTACCAGACAGGTCCCCTGCCATTGTAGTAGTGGGTCTTGTTGTTATTTGGGATAGCACAATCCATGCAGTCCACTAGGTGTCCATAGAATGTGTATGTAAAGGATGCAGCAGTGTGAGCTGTATATGCCACTGTCTCAGGATCTCTGAAGGATACCACCTTGCTTCGGTGAAGTGAGATGTTGGCTCATGAGAAGTTCACCAAGATTACCCAGGATAGGTGTGTGGAGGGTATATGTATGTCCTGTGAGATACATGTATGTTCTGACCTTACCAATGAGGGGTATATCGCTGGTGTGGAACATAGAGTCCCCATGTTGGTGATGAGTAGGTCCAATATGTATTCCCCCTTGTGGCTGTGCTGACTGGTTGTGCCAAAGCATATGAGTCCACAAATTGTAGTGACTGTTGGGTGAGGTTGTCAGGGCTTGAGTTGTATCCCCAGTCAATACATGTGTATATGAAGTCACACAATATAATGGTGTCTGTGGAGACCTTCATATTCTCTACAGTTCCCACAAAAGCCGAGTGTGGTTCCTGAGTTTGGGAGTGTGTTCTGTAGCAGGCAACAAACTGAAAGGCAGTATTGCACAATGGTAGTTGTATATGTATGGTCTGTGATGCTTTGTGCAGTGCTACTAACCTGGAGGTGTGTGTATCTGTGATGTATATGGATACTCCCCCTAGTTGTGTTGTCTGTTCCAAGTCTTGTTGTCAGACAGCATGGTATGAAACATAACCTGGTAGTGCTGGTGTGCATAAGTGAGCCTGAACCAGGTGTCTGTCAGTGCACAGATATTGCTCTCCTCCATACTGAGGAGAGTCCTGAGTGGCCACAATATGAGGTTAACACAACTGTTGTTGAGCAGCATTACCCTTAGTTTCATTTAACCTGTAATGTCTATGGAGGTGGGTTTGTCTTCTGAGCCCTGCTTAAAAAAGGCACTCTGGTGGTAGCAAGAGCCTTAGCCAGCATACCAAAGTCCAAGGGTGACAGGTGCAAGCTGTCCAGAGTGAAGCTACGTGGCATGTTGAGGATGTCACCATATGCTGACAGAAACTGTATCCCCTATGAATGAAACAAATGTGTTAGCCGACTGTTAAATGTGATATGTGTGTCCGTATACTGTGACATCATAATTGGTGGGTGTAAGATGCTAGACAAGGTCAGGGTCATACTGGCCTGGGCTACATCATCAGAGTGTACCTCAATGTATCATGTCATGTGGTCCAGGGAGTAACGCCTGAGGTTACACACACCAGCATGGACAATGATGGTGCTAGTCTTGCACTTGCTTTGGAGTGACCTGACTGCCTGTGTTATGCATCAGATCCTGGCACCCAACAGACAGCCCAAAGTGACTATTCCTTTGTCAGGGTTGGTGAGTGGTATGTCAGTGTGTCTGAACATAAGTGTCACCTATTACAAGTGTATTAGGTGTGTTGTTTAGCCCAAAGGGCAGTGACTGTGTGGCACACTGACATTGTAAACTTAGTGATATGTGGCTATTGTAGTGGGGTAGCAGGTGTGTGTGTGTGTCTGCTTTGGAGGTCTCTGTTGCTTAGGTAGAGTACATTTACAGCATCCGAGTATGTCAATGTGTGCTAATGTGGTTTGAGTGCTATTGCTAGAGGATATGTGAGACTGATATGTGGTGTGTGTGGTTACCTTCACCACCTGATAGACTGTGCCAGTCATGGGACGAGAGAGTTCAGCTCCCTGTATGTCTATATAGGTGCATCTCACACATATATCTGAGTTTGTCGGGAGGAGGAGAGGGTTGTCTGTGTACATGAGGCAGATGTGAGATTGTGTCAATATCACAATATCCACCAGCTAGACTGAAGAGTACACACAAAACCGACCCCTGGACATGCCAGGATATTATCATGACATACTCTGTAGCATGATTACAAAGGATAAGTAGGGTGTTAAGTGTGTAAAAGAGTATAACAGGGATTAGTGCTCATGTTCGTTAGTGTTTTGTAAAGAGGAGCTGAGTCCAGACTGAATTATGACACCTTCTTCAGCTATGTCATAAATATCAATGTACACACATATATGTTCTGAGTCAGGGCCAACTGTACCTGAGTGTCAATGCCGACATCATGACAGACAGGCCCATATGTACATGCCCATCCCCCACTGACAATAGTCCACATCATCATACCAGGAGATATCACATGTAGAATGGATGAGCAGCTACCCCCACTGCCAAATGTATGGCAGCAGGTGGAATACATTGATTCCCAATATGTGTCATGCACAAACTACAGAACAAACAGATCATGCACCTGAACAGTCAGCTGAGCCGCACCCCCTACACAGGATGTGGAACCATTGAATGTGTCACAGCTACATATGGCACTCCCCACAAGTGTTGGTGCACAACACACCATGGGAAGTCATGGCCAGTACGCCTATGAGGTCTGATCTGCAAGGTCATGGAGTCCATCATGGTTGCAGTCATAAACAGAGCTATTGGAAGCTGACACACACACAACCCTACCAACTGTGGTATGCTCATGTGCGGATCATGGTTCCCAAACATGCTAGACTGTTTGTAAGGCAGCCACCCAGGACATACATCAATGAACACATCTACACGTGTCACATAGACTTTGAATAGCCCTTTATCAACATCCCAGACAGATGTAGTATTCACAAAACCAAGAAGCTGTGCATAAATATGTGTTGATATATGACGGAATGTCAATGTGTCCACAGATAGATCACTCAAGGTAAGGATACTGAGGTCATATTCAAGCTCTTGACACCTGCTGGCCCACAGGGACCATTCCTGGAATGGCATAAAACAAAGTGCACACACATCACCATGTCCAGTCTGATGATGTCACCATCCTATAAATACAGCAGGAGAAGAGAAACCAGCCAGTAAAGTAAATAGCGCACTGTGTTAATGTGTCTCTTTCCAGTATCATAAGTTAGTTAGGTAGGTGTTTGACTCCTGCAATGTGTGTGTGTGTATGTTGGGGGTGTGTGTATGTATGCAATTGTCTTTGAAAGAAGTGCCCTTTTTGTAGACTGTGAAAACACACTAAAAGAGGTACATTCCTTTTTGGAAAGTTTGATGATGTCACCATCCTACAAATACAGCAGGAGAAGGGGAAACCAGCCAGTAAAGAAAATAGCGGCCGTGTTAATGTGTCACTCTCTAGTATCATAACATAGTTAAGTAGGGATTTGAATCTACAAACAGTGAGTGTGTGAGTGTATGTGTGCAATTGTCTTTGAAAGGAGTGCCCTTTTTGGAGACTGTGAAAACACACTAAAAGTGGTGCATTCCTCTTTGTAAAGTTTGATGATGTCACCATCCTACAAATACAGCAGGAGAAAGAAAATCAGCCAGTAAAGCAAACAGCACGCCGTGTTAATGCATCACTTTCTGGTATCATAAAATAGTTAGGTAGGGGTTTGAATCCTGCAAACAGTGAGTGTGTGTGTGTGTGTGTGTGTGTGTGTGTGTGTGTGTGTGTGGGGGGGGGGGTTGTGTGTATGTGTATAATTGTCTTTGAAAGGAGTGTCCTTTTTGGAGACTGTGAAAACACACTAAAAGAGGTACATTCCTCTTTGGAAAGTCTGGTGATGTCACCATCCTACAAATACTGCAGGAGAAGAGAAACCAGCCAGTAAAGCAAATAGTGTGCTGTGTTAGTGCGTCTCTCTCTAATATCATAACATAGTTAGGTAGGGGTTTGAATCCTGCAAATGCTGACTGTGTGTGTGTCACTGTTGGTCAACAGCGTGTGGGTTTTGCTTTTACTATGGTATGACATAGTATGATGACAACAGTAAGTGCATTGCAGACATCAGGTATCTGCGTGGCAAATATATACGTGTATATGTCTCCTCAATCAGTACATAGGTGTGAAGCCTGCATACTACATGAATACATTTGTTTCCATTGGCAGGTTGTGCCGCTGCTACTCAGATCGTAAGTCACATATGTATGTATGTGACATGGCCATCCACTGTCGTGTTCTGTGGCCAAGGTCATCTGTGCCACACACACCCATGACAGTTACTTAAGAGTACTGTGAGTGAGGGTATATGCCTGGGGTATATGTCAGACATATCATACACAACAAAGTCTGCCAAGAATGGACAGTCTTTATAGGTGTACGACTGCCTTGTGGATATGCATTCAGGCCTCTAATGTCTGTGATACACCTTGGGACTCCACAATACCTATGGATATGTGGATACCAAGGGACACATGACATAACATGGGTCTGTATGTACACAGTGGTACCTGACATACATGTTGAGGGCTACCACCGGTGTGGTACTGACGGGATAGTATGTATAGTACATGAGGTTGACAATGCCATAGTTGACTTACTGCTATACAGCATGTATCACACAACAGGTATCTGTCTGTAAGATACCCTTGTGTAGGATATGCGTCCCATCCAGGGAATGCATTGTAGGCCATTCCATACATTCCCAGATTTGGATGGACACATCCCTAGTGTGTCTGCATGTACCTAAGGGAGCTATATGACACACAGGTGTGGTCACAGTAATGGGTGGTGGTCATCACCACTGGTTAGTGTTATAGTGTAGCACTGGAAGGATCCAATTGATACTGGGTTCCCTACTACTGTGTGTCATTTGTCAGGACATCATCCAATGATTGCTTATAGTCATGCTGTTGAGGTTGTGTATACTACCAGACTGCAAATCATTGACTGATATTAACAGTATCACCCGCAGCATAGTGTCAACCCATGTCATACACATGTCTACCCATGTTAGTACATAACTGTAATAGAATGCATACTGGCCATTGAAAGATGCAATGGGATGTTAATAATGTGTACGACAGTGTATGCCACACATCCCATGTGTCTATGCACATACATCCAGACAGTGCGCACCCACCATGTTCACAGATGTACACTTGCTAATCTGTACTGCACACATCACACACATACTGTCCACTCGCTAACACATGCTGGCAACACATCACACATCATCCAAGTGGCACATGGGTGGATAAAACATACTCAGACCTAACAGTGGTGTAAACAATGCTACATTGACAATCAGAGCTTTGATGCATAATGTCTGCTCATATATACCTACAAGGATGTAGTTAGACTTCCTTGTTGACAACTCGCTATTATTGCTACACTGCTATAGTGTCACCCTATGCATCAGCACCATGTTAGCCTGTCCCTCCGTCGATAATGCAGATGACAGGAGGTGGCACAGGTATCATCATATGCACGGGGTGTTTTGTTGTTTGCCAGATCCTGACATTGACCCATCCAATCGATGTGTGTGTGTGTGTGTGTGTGTGTGTGTGTGTGTGTGTGTGTGTGTGTGTGTGGGGACAACAGTACAGCATGGGCCAATGTTGATGCAATGTGTGCATGTATGTGTGAATCCTAGTTTGCTTAATGTGTGTGTGTCTGCATGCACACAGCTCCACCATGTGGCTGCCATATACGGTGGTTTGTGGGACAGCCACAGGCTGTACCTGCTTGGCTGTACAGATCACTGTCTCCGTCCACAGACACAGTACCTGTGCCTGGCAGGGGTGCTACGGACGGTATCGGGTACCAACCCTGACTGGGTACTGTCATCAGAGGCAGAGGTATGACTACTGGACCCATGTCCCTGCTGGGACTGGCCAGAGCCATGTGCATGTGGTCTACTGGGATGAACAATGGACAGGCCAGCCCCAGCATTGCTGGAGCTGGTACTGCCACTACGGGAGCGGCTGTGAGCTGTGGGCCATCCACGACTACTGCCAGCTGTTGCTGGCATGCGCCCACGTCGACGTCGCAACTGTCGCTCATGGTCCTGGCTTGAGGAAGACATGTTGTGGAGGGCATCTATTGTCTCCCCCCAACATCTATCAATGACCTCGGTATATGTCCAGATGGCACCGGCAAGGTCACGGATGCTGTCATTGATAGCGGTGTTATGTGCCCTCTGCTCCCTAAGTCCCTGCCTGGTGTACCGTTCCATACGTGCCTGAGCCTGCATTACAGCCTGGAACATAGTGGTCATCATAAGACCTGTAAGGGCACGCCTGTCAGGGGCAATACGTCCAGTGGTGCTCCCTCGAAAACCCCTGGACATCTGCCTATGTGGTACCATTCTGAGTCTATGGCTATTGCTGCTGTGAGGGGATGCACGTGCCATGGGTACCACACTCTCCTGGTCAATGCCAACTGTATGCTGTCCCTCCCCTATGGCCATTGGTGGTGAGGGATGTAATGGCAGTATGAGTGTGCGCATAGATGGGGTTGAACGCTGTGTACTATTGATAGGTGGACCAACGACAGACCCTGTCAAATCTCCCTGTGCCAAAATACATGTGTCATCATCACCACTATCCATGGCAGTGGCTTCAGGTCGCCTCCTGCTTTCGCCAAGCCCTACCTCAGCACCTATGAGAGGAAGACAGGAAACACACGTTACAGTCTACACATGCACACATGCACACATGAACACATGAACACATGCACACATGCACACATGCACACATGAACACATGAACACATGCACACATGAATACATGAACACATGCACACATGCACATGAACACATG
This sequence comes from Protopterus annectens, assembly GCF_019279795.1. Lineage (NCBI taxonomy): Eukaryota > Metazoa > Chordata > Ceratodontiformes > Protopteridae > Protopterus > Protopterus annectens. The sequence continues at coordinate 307,638,912 of NC_056732.1, read as the reverse complement.
AACACGTGCACACATGCACACAGGCACACAGGAACACATGCACACAGGAACACAGGAACACATGCACACTCCTCACTACAGCAGATACACACACACAACAGAAATCCAAATCATACTCAATACTGGTTGAAGGTGGGTGACAGTATCACAAGGCAAACAGTCACGCACACGTGTCAGCATGCAGAATAAGTGTTGATCAAGTCCATGCAGTGTGAGTGTAGACAGCCATAGTTAATGACAGTGTACATGGCTGTGGTGCATGTGTGTACATGTTCAGTGATTGCCTACACCCTGGAACACAATGTGTACAAGGACATGACATTTCTGTGCAAGTATTATAAGCTCTGCAATGTTCTGTGCACCATCACACACAGATATACATACCATGGCTGCATGTGTTATCTGTGTGTCACATGGATTTCTATGTCTAATTGTAGTGTCTGTGTCTGTAGCAGATAATTGTGGACACAGGTGTAGCACATGCATGCTATGTACACACACGGGATGAGTGGTGCATGTATACGTGATGGGATACCAATCCTGGACATGGCCATTGTAACAGTATGGGGTGTAGTACCATTAGCCATCATCATCATGCATCATGTGGTCACTCAAGGCCACTAAAGTATGCTAGACCACAGCCTAGCATGCTGTACCTGAACTGCAGTGCTGTGGCTAAGTTCACAATTACACAGCCACGTTGCACAAGGGTGTGTGAGGTGTCCAATAGGGAGCATTACCTAACATGACTGTGTTATGTGTTGAGGAGTGTTGCACAGCCCCATGCTAGGCCCCTACCCCTCAGGTATGGTATGTGTGGTGTGTGGATGACATGTGGGATACTGAAGTGTGACCTGGCAGCGGGTGTCTGGTTACACTATGTGTAGCATGTTGAGGTGTACTGCATATGACAAACGTGTTATGTTGTGTACATGTGTGTCAACTATGCCTATCCAATGTGCAGTACAGTGTTGCCACATTTGTGTCTGATGCTCTGTGCATTGCATGTGATTGAGGCAGCTACTGACATTACTGAGATGTTTCACGTCTCACAGCAAACATGCACAGCATGCATTATGCGTAGGTGTGTTATGTGTACATGGCCTACACCTCACCTATGACATGCACAGTTCAATACCAAGTTTAAAGTGTTAACACACTCACCAGCATGTAACGTCTGCTCTGCTGTCACACCAGAGGGACCTGCAAGAATATGACACAGTTTGTCAGTGGCCACAACTGTGGCATTGCTACTGTGAGTGTGCTAAACTACAGTAGAACAACAGGCATAGGTATACAGATACTATTCAAATTATCAGTATTGCACACAATAGGCAGCACAACTGATAAACACAGTAAACATCTCACACATGCATAATCTAACAATATAGGTAAAAGTAGTCTACAGCTAGGGCATGTTACCTGCACGCTCCATGTCACTATGCTGGGTGGCTCCGGCCTCCATGACGACACATGTGTGATGTTGTTGTTGCTGTAGGCTGGGAGCCACCACACTTAGCAGCAGTTCCTCCACTCTGGTGAGGGGGGGATGTATGCCCACCCCACCACCTGTGGCAAGTTGTTGTCTGTGGATATCAGATGCACGCCGCTGGACATGTCTAATTAAATCACTGCCGTGATGACGTACCTGCTCATATGTCCGGTAATGCATGCCTATGTCATTTACCCGATGAACAAGTTCTTGCCACAGTGCATTATGCTCCTGCTGGTGCTGGCTGGCCCTTGAAAACAGCAGGGTATAGTGCTGAACCAGGCTGTGGTGGATTTCCTGTTCCTCTGCAGCTGTTTAGCAGGGATTCCTGTGATGAGCCATAAGCCTGGAAGACAAGTAAACGATATGTGTGAGCAAGTCATGTGGCACACTTAACATTATACAGTACAGATATCAGTTAACTGCCATATATAGCATCTGTTTGTCTGTCAGAGGATACACACATTCAATACCACATATCAGTGCTCAGCCCACAACTGGCTGACAGTGCCTGCCACACTCCATATGACACATCAGTATACACTAGTACTTGGCTCAATGTTTGGGATCCAATGTACAGCCTTGCCAGGGGGGTACATATCAAGCTAATGCATGCAGAAATATGTCATCCATTGCAATGAATGTGAAGTACAGTTACAGTATAACCAGTAACCCACCCTAGTCGTTGATGCCATACCCCTACCTAACATATGTGCACAGTTGTTAATATAGCTGGCATACTGCTGAACAGAGTATACATGTTGCTAGGTACACATGCAAACCCTGCATCACACATGTGATTGCGGACATGGTACAGGCATCATTACACACACATCAGACATTCATACAACACACAAATGTATGCTAACACAGATGAGCATTTGCTATGTACCTTACAGTACTGTGTGCCCCTACTTACAGATACCTATGCCTGAGGAATGTAATCTGTGCAGACTGCAGGAAACACACAAGACAGTGTTACAAGGGAATGTGAACATACACCATACTGTGCTGTTTAGGCCTACAGCTTCAGGTGGTACAACAATTCAAATGTCGGCTGGATTCACCAGCAGTACCACTTACTGAGCATACATGTATTGCTTCAGCCTATGATGGGACACTACAGACGTACACAAGGAACTACGTCACAACATATACCATCCTACTATGTCTGCATCCCAATAACTGACACATCTTTCTCTGGCCTCACACTTAGGACACAAACGACCATGACAGAAACAACCTCACACCTAGCTATCACACCATCACAGACCTTGCACACATTCACTGTCACACTCATTCCCCCTCACATAGCAGGTATTGCACTGTGTACATGTCTCTGTGCATTGTGTCATAAGTAGGTAATACGCTATTGTCCCTGGGGCCTACAGCAGCCTAGCCATATGCTACCCTGGCCTGTGACACACATGTAATTAGATTTCACTTCCTCCTGTCAACCGGATACACAGAGGTGATTCCCAGGGCATGTTACCTATCCCCCAGACAATCATCAGGGGTATGTCTGACATCTGCTACTGAGGAGCCTTGTTTGTTCATGCTGGGTGGTTTACTCCAGAGTATGACATATTTGACAGTAGGAGCCTATCCCTCCAGCATGTGCTGTTTAATGAGGTTGCAGGGACTAGGGACCTAGGCCGTGTAGCCCGGTGGGATTGTGAGGTGTGGACATGGTGGTTGTCTGACTGCTATGGGTGTGGCATACCTCTGTATGTTTGGCAGAGGTAACCTCTGGGTGGCCGGTATACAACGCACTGTAGCTGTGGTTATGTGAGTCAGTCTATATAGGGTACGTGTTTCAGGGCAGTATTACCCTTTGTGAGGTATGTCTGTGGCCTTTCCACTTGCTGTAGTTGTCATGTGAGGTACATACCACATGGGTCATTGTGATGAGTACAGGAGAACACTGACCTATATTTCCATACATGTCACATCGTTTGTGATTACAAGTACCACGTAGACAGATTACAAGACTAGTGTGGCACTGTGAATATCAAAGGGGAGGCTACTGTCCACCTGTGTCCCATGTTCCCTTCTGACACCTTCAGTGTTAGGCAACCACCTATCTGGTAGTTAGTGGGTAAAGTGTTTTGGAATGGGGTATGGCACTGCAGTATCAACACTGGTGTTCAGTCCATGCCTTGGTCACCAGGCACCTGTTGCAATACGTCTGACCCTGTGTCTCCCTCTCTCACTATATATATATATATATATATATATATATATATATATATATATATATATATACATATATATTTATATATCACTCTATATATACATAGCTATATATATCTATATACATATATATATATATATATATATATATATATATATATATACATATCTATATATATCCATAGATATCCATATATATCTGTATATATCTATATATCTCTATATATATCTGTATATGTATATATCTATATATATATATATATATGTATATATCTATATCTATATATCTATATATATATATGTATATATATATATATATATATATCTATATATATATATATCTCTCTCTCTCTATATATATATATATATATATATATATATATATATATATATATATATATATATATAGGTTCATACCACGCTATCTGCCCTAGGGCATTTATAAGCCTAGCCAGAATGTGTTTGGCTTTCGCCACCCAATTTAAATTTATTTTGCAATGCCCTTTTTCGAGGTTAGTATACTGTGCCTCTGTCTAACAGTGACACAGAAGTGATACCCAGGGTAAACCTATGATCTCCCATCCACTCATCAAGATTCCTCTTGAAGAGAGTCAATGAGGGACTCTGCCTAACCTGGACTGGGATTTTATTCCAGAGATAAGGGAGCCTCTGGGTTATGAATCTGTCCCTCCAGCATGTCCTATTTATTTCAAGTGCTGAGGTTCAAGTCTCTCGAGCGCGTAGCTCAATGGGATTTGGATTTTCTGAGGTGCAGCATGTCCATTAATTCCGGGTTGGACATGGCTTTATATGTCAGGCACAGATCGCCTCTGAACAGGCGGTATGCCACTGAGTAGAGCTGGAGTTTCTTTAACCGGGCAGCATATGGCATCTGTTTGAGCCCTTTGATCCTCTTGGTGAGGTACTTTTGGGGTCTTTCCAGTTGCTGCAGGTGTCTGGTAAGGTACATCCCAAAGGGCATTGTACTCAATTATGGGCCTGATGAGGGATGAGTAAAGAGGCACGATGACCTCCCTGATCTAGATGTGAATCCCTTCATGATTAGGTGGGCTATATAAAATGTTTTTCTAACCACTTTGGCCACGTGGTTGTCAAATGAGAGATTGCTATCAACTTGGGTCCCCAGGTCCCTAATTACTTCTTCTGTACTTAATGGATTACCACCTATGTGGTAATTTGTCACTTTGTTTTTGCCAAAGGGATGACTATACACTTTTGGCATTTAGCTTGAGGCCATGGCTCTGGCACCAGTTGTCTGTTTCTATGAGGCCCTTTTGGAGGATGCTTGTGTCGGCTGGACAGTCGATTATGGTGCCCAGTTTGCAGTCATCTGCAAACTTGGTCAGCCACAGTCCCTCCATGTTGGTCTGTACCTCCGAGAAATATATACCAAACAAGAGAGGTCCCAGGACTGAGCCTTGTGGGATGCCACTTGTAACTGGTTTGGAGTCTGACATGGCTCCAGCAATTCTAACCATGTGGGTTCTGTCCTTGAGCCAGTTTGCAATCCATCTAGTGACATAGGGGTTTATATTTAAGCTGGTGAGCTTATCTATAATGCCCGAGTGGGGTATTGTATGAAGGCTTTCTTGAGGTCCAGGTAGGCTGTGTGGACCACCTTCCCCTCGTCAATGGCCTTGGTGACTGTTTCAAAGAAATCAACCAGGTTTAAGAGGCAGGATCTGCCCTTAACAAAGCCAAACTGGGTAGGATCCAGTGTCTGTAGGTCCCCAATATCTTTATTTATGAGGTCCATGATGATCCTTTCCATAGCTTTGCAGACCAAGCTAGTCAGGCTTATGAGGTGATAGTTTCCAGGATCCGTTGAGGCACCACCTTTATGGAGAGGGACCACTGTTGCTGTACGCCACTCGTTGGGCACATATCCTGTAGTAAGGCTGAGATTGAACAGTAGTTTTATGTTTGGGTTTAGCTCTTGTTGGAGTTCATGTAGGACGCAGCCCGAGACACCGTCTGGTCCCATTGATGCTGTGTTTTTTGCTTTGGAGAGGCTCTTACCTGAGCATCTGAGATGTCAGGGGCAGCACTCTGCTGGGATAGATATTTGCCCTTTTGGTGGGAGGGGAGTTGCTGAACCTGTCAGCTAGGATGTTGGCAATGTCTGTGGGTTTGGTGTTTTTTGTCATTTTGGACTAATTCTGAGCATATCTGGTAATTACCACCCAGGTTCCTAACATAACTAAAGAAAGCCTTGTGATTATCCTTAGTGTCCTGTGCAATTTTTCTCGAAGCTGGCCTTAGACAATTTTATGAGTGCCCGTAGTTTTTGCTAATACTGATCAGTGATGCCTTCCCTTTTTGGGATTTTGCTCTATCATTTAGTAGCTTCCTCCTTCTATTGTATAGTTTGTTTATGGCTGGGGTCCAGCAGACAGGACGTCTGCCTTTGGAGGATTGGGTCTTGGTTTTATTTGGGATCGCATGATCCATGCATTCCTGAAGGTGTTCATAGAATGCATTTATAAAGGATTCTGTGGTCTGGGCCATATTTTCCAGAGGCCCGGGGGCTTTGAAGGATTCCACCTCGGTTTTGAGGAGTGTGAAATTTGCTTTAGAGAAGTTTTTCACTGTGATTTTCTGGGCAGAGGGTGGGGTCGGGACGTGAATATCCAGTGAGATTAGTTTATTAGTTTATTAGTTTATGGTCTGATCTTACCAGTGAGGGATACACTTCTGGTCTGGAGCATATATATATATATATATATATATATATATATATATATATATATATATATATGCATATATACATATATATATATATATATATATATATATATATATATATATATATATATATGTGTGTGTGTGTGCATACACATACACATATATATATATATATATATATATATATATATATATATATATATATATATACACACACACACATCTCTCTCTCTCTCTCTCTCTATATATATATATATATATATATGTATATATATATATAAATGTACATATACATGCACATATATGCATATATACTGCACACATGGTGGGAATATCAATTATAGAACAGTTGTGAGACATACAATTATGTAATAATATTGCACAGTGTTGTGCAGAATGCATTTCGCTGTCCTCAGGCCATATAGCCGTAGCAGACCTCACTGGCTGCAACTCAGTCCCACAGCATTTAAGCATCACATGACATATACCTGCACTGCTTGCTGTTTTCAATGCCACAAACTACAACCTACATAGATATGTGCACATAGCAACCTTCAAATACATATATATGTCCAGCCTTCACTAACAATTGCAGTATGTCCCTTGCCCTAGATACGGACTGCTACCACAAAAGGAGTGTTCACAGAATGTAGAGTACCCTTCAGACACATCATTCGGATGCCAGCAAATACATCTGTGTTACATACCTTACCTTTGTATTTCTCACCTCAGTCTGTTGTACCTGTTGATGTTTTTTTTATTATTATTTGTTTAGGTTGGTGTCTTCCACTGCCTCTGTTTGTTTTATTTGTTGTTTTGGTTGTTTGGTGTCTCCAACCACCTGTGTTTTTTTTTGTTTGGGTTGGTTTCTCCAACTGTTTGTCTGTCTGTCTGTCTGTCTGTCTCTCTCTCGCTCTCTCTTTCCAGTTGCTGCAATGATATTATTGCATGTGTGGACAGCAAGTACGGGCTGCTTTTGTAGGTATCTGCACATGTGCATGTGATGGCTTCTGCACCAATTGATGCCCGCCACTTAGTAATTGCATGCAGCCTGCTGTGCGGTAATTGCAGTTCTCACTGTGATTTCAGGACACTGCTATAAAATTATAGGTTAGGTAGGCGTAGGCTTTTCAGTTTTGTAAGGTGGGGACCATGCATGCTTGTTTGCTGTGGACACTGTTGTGTCAGTCAGAAGGTTGGTATATGTCTCATATCTGAAGCTGGGTTGTAGCCAGTGAAATGCATGTTGTACTGAAACCTGACTGTTACTTCTTCAAGTACACTCTTCTCAGTGTGTAAGTTTACTCACATCTCCTAATGCTAACACTGGATACATGGGAGTATGTACTTTCTTTTGGAATTAGGGAATTAACTGGCATACAACAGTAGTTATTGCAATGTATTCCTATGGCTTTCCTATTTTCCCTTTACATTCAGTCCATGTAATGCATGTCATATTTCTTTATTGCGATGTATTCCTATGGCTTTCTTATTTTCCCTTTACATGCACTCCTTGTAATGCATGTTATATTTCTTTCAGTACCAAGTTATTGTGTATCTGCTGTGGCTTAGTGGTACATCATGCAGACTGGTGAGTTCAAGGTGTGGGGTTTGAGACTGACAAGGGTATTTTATTTTGCTGCTGAGCAATGCAAGGTCCTTGTCATACAGAGTGACAAAGGCACTTTTAAGCAGTTGTAAGCGAGTTGGCGTGGGTTTGCGCGACGTTTAGCGATGCTAAGTGACGCTTAGCTTATTTTATTTTAGCAATACTAAGCTAAGCTTAGCTTAGCTTATTTTATGTTAGCAATAGTAAGCTAAGCTTGGCAGAGCTTATCATATCTTAGCAAAGCTAAGCTTGGCAGAGCTTATCATATCTTAGCAATGCTAAGCTAGGTGCACACATGCGCACACTGGTGCAAACCCACTGACTACTGTTTACAAGTGCTCACTCCTGCTAACCCCCGCGCTCATGTCTTTGACAGAAAAGTAAATGGGGAGATAGGACTGTGGTGATAAAGGGTGCTCAAAGAGGGGAAGACAGTAAGGAAACTAGCTTGGGATGTACACGATGGGTGTGGAGAATGTCCATAGCTGCCCATTTCTTTACCAGCAACAGCTGTGCATATGCAATACATTAGTTGGGATATTTGAAACCTTCCACACCTGAGAGAGTGGTGAGGACATCTAAGTATGTTGTACTACCAATTATGAATATCAGGCACATGCACTGTTTGTGAACAGCTATACTGTCATTAGTACGTTACTCACATCTGAACATTTTGTGGTTTGTGCTAGCATTAGCGCAGTCTGCTCAGGACTACTGGACATATTTCTGTACTGTGTATGCCTACCTACACCCTTGGTTGTGCCTGACTACACAGGTATATAGTACCTTTGGGTAGGGGTGCAGAACTGCAGTGTGCATTATTTATTATTGTGTGATGTTTAGCTTGCTGAACATGCAGAGTTGCTGTGTACCTGTAAGTCTATGAAGGCTTGTAGTCTGTCTGAGTAGCTCCCACCTGTGGACATATCCAGATGGTAGACAGAGGTCAGCCTAGTATTCTTTGACTGTGCACCACAGCAGTCTTTTCAGCACCTGAACAATGGCATTGTCACAGGTGGTTGCTAGCAGTACATGGCTACATCTTTTGCTATTTCTGTGCTGTACTTCTACATAAGGGCATGCTTGTGGAATTCATTCTACAGCTATTTGCAGAGTGTGTAACAGCAGACAAGCTGATATGCCTGTGTGTTTCTGACTCTTCCAGGCCTCAGATACTCTCACGTATATATTTGAACAGCCTCAGGGAAAGGTACATATAACTGGGATACACCTGTGATATAGTTCTGACATTTTTCAGTTCAGACTTTGGATGATTCAGACCATTTCTATTACTACACCTTTTCTGACGTGCAAGCGGTATCTACTCTCACTTATTGACATTTGTTATTGAGATTCAACACCTTTCTGCCTACTGTTAGTACATTTCACAGGGAGTCAGAGGGGCACAGCTAACTTTTGTTTACTAATCAGGGTCATCACTGTAGAGCAGTCACTGCTGGGAGGTCTGGCCTGTGACCTATGCTAATATGCCAGTGTGTATCCTGCTCTGATACTGTGTGTGGTTTGTAAGCTGCTACTGTAACCTTATTCCCTACTAGCATGGCTGATTCTCTTTTCACAGTCATGTCATGCAATTCAACAACACCTGCTGGTTAAGGCCCACAGAACAAGATTTGTGCTATGCCATTCCTGTTTTCCCTTTACATTCACTCATGGTAATGCATGATAAATAGCTTTCAGCACTAAGTTATTGTATATCTGCTGTGGTTTAGTGGTACTTCATGCAGACTGGTGAATCCAAGGTCCCGGGTTCAAGACTGACAAGGGTATATTTATTTTGCTGCTGAGCAATACAAGGGCCTTGTCATACAGAGTGACTAAGGCACTTTTAAGCAGTTGTAAGCGGGTTGGCACGGGTTTGCCCAACGCTTAGCAATGCTTAGCTAAGCACTCACACTCGCACCCCAGCTAACTACTGCTTAAAAGTGCTTACTCCAGCTAATCCCTGCACTAATTTCTTTTAAAGAAAAGAAAATGGGGAGATAGGAAAGTGGTGAAAAAAGGGGGCACAGAGAGGGACAGACAGTAGGAAAACAAGCTCGGGATGTGCAGGAAGGGTGTAGGGAAGGCCCATAGCTGCCCATTTCTTTAACAGCAACAACTGTGCATATGTTGAAAATTTGGAGTGAGTTTTGAGACCTTCCACCCCTGAGAGAGGGGTGAGGACAACATAGTTTGTTGCAATGCCAATTAGAATTATCGGTGTACATGTCCTATGGACATGTGTGCAAAATGGGAAGCTATGTATGGGGCGTAATTTTTTTCGGGTACAGATTGCCCTTTTTTTTTTTTTTTTCAGGTGAGAGTGGTAAGTGAGGTAGGGGAAATAGGTATATTTGGGGAGGTAGGTTGGGGAGGTAAACAGACAAGACAAACAAGATGCATACAGGGGCGGAATTTGACACATGGGGTGGGTGAACACAATTGACGGGGAAGGTTGTTTGGAAATCGCAAGCCCATGAGCCCACAGATGGTAGCAGTGGAACTGAGATCCCCACCCACGGGCAGTCACCACTGCACCTTCACAGCCCCGGGGGTGGCTGTGCTGGGGGCTGAGTAGGACGGGCAGGCTCACCTGTGAGATGCGCCACTCTCGCCTCAAGCTGGCGTAGGGGATCAGCGACTGAACGCTGGATCTCCCTATGCACCACAGTCCGGACCCTTCGAAGGGTGACGGGTGGCCCTTCTTCACCCATGCTTGCATGGGGGGGCGAGCCCCATCCCCTGCAGTGCTTCCATCTGAAGGTGGCACAGGACCAACGAAGGAGGGGAGTCTGGGCTGGGCACCAGAGCCACTGGTGCCAGGTGCACTCACCAACTGAGGAGGGACAGGTGGGTCCGCTGGGACCGGCCTTCCCATATGTTCTGTGATTCGGTGTGTTTCATTACAACATAAACAACAGCATTCCAGATTAGTTGTAACAGCATGCAGTAATATTCCCATTAACCCAACACACCACAGTTCCAACAGTTGAACAGCAAACATAACACATGCATATATTGAACAACAGTGGTTATTCCAACTGCATGCAGGGATGATTGGTAGCAACAGGCCACCATGAACGTGGTGTTTGAACAGGGCATATGCATCAACATGAGTGCAAATACTTATGGAACAATAGGACATATATCCCAAAAAATATTTAAGATTACACATACCCATTGAGGTGCGGAATTGCATGGTTTATGCACAAACAGTAGGGTGTAGAAAAAGCCTCCATTAACATCTTATAAACACTTTTACTCTACACTACATTCTTAGTGACTGCAGTTGTATATTCCCTACATGTATTATTACACTTGCCACCATGCATTAAGTTGTGTAATGGGTTTGGCTAGTTCAATCTATACTTGACCTATATCTCACATACTAACTGTCCAGGATGCAGATGTTACTGCTACATATTTCATGGTTGCATTTATATTTCTTTATCTACATATCTGGATGTTTTCACATGACATTTTCACTTCTAATTGTACAGAACCCTGCATTTATTGAAGCACACTTACATTTCTGGGGAACATATTCGCATGCTACTCATGTGCCAGATTTACTTATGCATGCCAGCCAGTAACTGACTGTTGAGGACTGTATATTTACTTCACAGCTACTAGCACTTCCATCACCCACTTTAGATGGGATTGCAGAACTCTGGGTTGCCAGCACTTTCTAACACAGTACTATTTGTATAATGCAAGGGTACAACAACATTTCATACTAAGTGAAACAGACACACTCTGGGTTTTAGACCTTTATTAATGACATTACACACTTTTCCACAGGCTCACTCCTTTATTTGTTTTAACAGTATATATGGCATACATGTTCACAACATGTTATACCTTTATTAATAGGTTAGCACACTCTTTTTTCAGGCTCACTCACATATTATTTTATATGACACTGCCTGCAGAGATATTATTATAGACATTTGTTACCTTTCTAAATGGGTTACTACACTCTTTTTCTGCCTCTCTAACGTTTTTATCTGACAGTACATGCAGAGGACTTATTCAGTCCATTTTATGGCTGTATTATTGGACAACAACACTTTCTTTCATGCTCTCTCCCATATTTTATATAACAATACATGCAGAATAATCACTAACCTGCCTGGCGGCACAGCCTTAGCAGCCTATCTTCATAGGCTTGCTGATTCGTAACACGGTCACCTGCAGCTGTAAAGTAAATGAAGGGATATTGAGACATTCCTATCCATTACACATACTCCATTTTAAATCCTTACATACTGTATTCCATGGCTACATACTCAGTTGTGGGGCATCCCGCATCCCACGGGCCTCCTGTATCCACTGGTTCAGGCGGTCCTCCTTTTATCTCTTCAGGTCCGCATGGTGGTGACGGACCTGCTCACCAGTCCGGGGAACGCCTGTGGCACTGGTGAGGTCACGAGCTAACTGGTTCCAAGCCTCTGCCTTGTACTCCGTCCCTTGGAACTGGCCCTGCAGGAGTCTTGCCTCATGACGGTGGACTAGGAGCCAAACCATGTATTTGGACTCCTCGGTGCCCCATCTCTGCGCTCAGAAGTGCACTCCCTCTCCATCACCAGACATTCTGACTGCAGATGTGAGCTACAATCAGTTATGGTGTGTATTCCCACCTGTGGGGCTTAAATATGCTGCATTTCCCGCACTTTTTTGTGATTGGCCATTTTGTAAGATTCTCGGCTGACTGCAGACCTGCTTAGTAATGGTTAAACTACCATTCCTAAGTTTATGTATGTTAATAGTGACTGTTTCCCTTATGTTGTCATGGCTTAGTGGTTCTTTACTTTGATTATGATGCAAAGGGTCCTGGGTTCAAACCTTGTCATTCTTTTATTTTAATACTGTCTAGACAGGCTAGGGGGTGTGGCTGCGTTTAAGCAACTTAGCTCTATGTTCTCCCTTGTGCCCTACGGTGCCCTGGTTGATGCGGTGCGCACATCTGCGCAAACACATTGCGCTGGGTAAAGCGGTTTTAAACGTTGGGCAACTCTATTGCGCTGGGTTAAGCGCTATTACACTATGGGCAACTCTGTTTAGCTGGGTGAAGCGCTATTAAACTATAGGCAACTCTGTTTAGCTGGGTGAAGCGCTATTAAACTATAGGCAACTCTGTTTAGCTGGGTAAAGCGCTATTAAACTATGGGCAACTCTGTTTAACTGGATAAAGCACTATTAAACTATGGGCACCTCTGTTTAGATGGGTATAGCGCTATTAAACTATGGGCACCTGTGTTTAGCTGTGTAAAATGTTGCTTAATGGCAGGCTATTATATATCTGGGTCTTTTAAAAATATATATTTTGCTCGCTGATACATTGGCCATGTCACTGCTTTTAATAAAATTTTAATCATATTTGTCTGGTATTATTTCAAATACTGATTTAAAACATAAATAAGAAGGGGAGTGCTGGGACTCGAACCGTGAATGCCTTCTCTTTGTGCATACGCTCTACCATTACGCTATTGCTATTTGGATTCATTTGCATAAGTAGTTCTTATATGCTCTTCAGTGTCACAATTGCTAACTGTGGTTAAGCAATGGACACACCCGCGCAAAGAAGCGCAAATACGGGCAGCTATATCGTGGATTTAAAAAAAAAAATTTTTTTTCCGTTTTATAACTCTGATGGGGGTTTACAGTGTCAGGGAGTGTGGTGTTGGGTGCAAGTACATTTGAGCAGACTCGCTCTTGTCTGTTGACATTATGCTTTTTAAAACCTTGCAGGGGCGTGGACTTTTAGACTGCTTGGCAGTCGGACACGCCCCCTGCTTGCCTACTCAGTCCATGTAAGAGTTACGGATGAGTCAGCGTGCCCTCATGAATATTCATGGCATGCTGACATCATACCGTTCAACTGCAGCCTCCGAATAAGACATATTAAGTCTTACACGGAGGTTTCGTGAATCCGGCCCACTGTCTTTATAAAATGGCAGATATTGAGGATGAACTGATAATGCTTGCATATCTGAAATTTTTCTAGCTGATATCACACCTAGAAGTGCTTCCAAAAAACAAATTTCAGTTATGCAGAACTCAATTATTCAAATGGAGGCTTGAGTACATCTTCCAGTATAAGCAATTACCCTATGAGAGAAGCCTTTCAATGAGCACAACAAAATATAACTCTCAAGAAAAGTTAATTTAAGAGAAGCAAGGGGTGATGAGTTTGACCCCCTCATGAAAATAAGAAATGGCTGTTAATTGTACTTAAACTGAGAAGTATTTCAACCCTGAGTAAAAATGTTAGCTAGTTGCAAGCACCTGAGCAGTGAAAAGATTTAAGCCTGTGGCTACAACCGTCATAAAAAAATCAACTCCACTTAGATTGAGTGTGTGTGTGTGTGTGTGTGTGTGTGTGTGTGTGTGTGTGTGTGTGTGTGTGTGTGTGTGTGTGTGTGTGTGTCTTTCTCATACTCTGCTTTTAGACAAAAGTAAGGATTTGGACAACCCTAACCAGAAGTGTAGCTGGACAGATGTTCCTCCTACTGGCATGCCAACCAGGTGACCAGATGCACAGCACACCAACCCCACCCCCAGACCCAGCCATTCAAGTCAAACTTCTGTGTCCTGTCCTGACCTTCCTTAAACCCATTTAATTAAAAATAAATATTAATTTCTTCTTTTAAACTGTAGCAAACTACTTTCTACAAATGTAGCACAGTTGTTACAATTTATACCCTGCCTGTGTGCAGCACTACAGCACTCAGGTTTTAGTTAAAATAAAAAAGAGATTTTTTTTTTAACTTACAAACTGTAGCAAACTGACTGCTATGAATGTACAATTTATATCCTAACTGCACAAAGTGCTATAGCACTCGGGTTTTAGTTAAAAATAAAAGAGATTTTTTTTTACTTATAAACTGCAGCAACAGTTTAGACCATACATGAAGTGCTATAGCACTCAGGTTGGATCGCACAAGCAATGCTGGCTTTTAAAAGCTGGTATTGCATTACAGATTGGGATTGTCTCATTGTGCCCCCCCTCCAAATTTTGCACCCAGGGCAGTTGCCCCTCTCACCCCACACTAACTACACTACTGACCCTAACAATGTCAGTGGGATCCTTGGTAAATGCTGTAATTGGAGAAACCATGTAGTCAGTTTGAGGTAGAATGGGTCTGGGTAAGGCCTGTGTGATGGGTGAGAGGAGATACCTGGATGATCTCAGACACAGATGTCTAAGAAGTTTTAGCAGGGGAGCTCATAACTGACCGGGCCAAAATGGGGCAATGAGAATGACTTTAGCTTTGTCTGTTCTGGCTTGCTCCAGGAATTTCAGAATAAGGAGAACTGAGGGAAAGTGCAAAGACCTGTGAGGACCATATCTGCACGAATGTATCCTTGGCATGTCTTCTCAAAGTTGGAAAGGAACAGAACAGAAATCATTACAACTGGCTGAGGGCACAAACAGATCTCAGCAAGGTTTTCCCTACTGTATAAACAGAGTTTTGGTTACTGTCTGATTAAATGGATCACAAATGAGGCATCAAAAGAGCATGACTTAACATGTCCACTATATAATTGCCTTGACCCCGGATGTGACTTGCTATGTAGAAATAGTGTGGAAAACCTATTACAAAATTATCATGGTGTCCTGAAACAGAGGTTATAACTTAGTTCCATCCTTGCTTATTCAGATATCATGCCACCACTATGTTGTCAAAATGGATGACAATAGAACCCTATGAAAAGATAGCTCTAGAGCACCTTCAAGATCAGTAGGACTGCCCTCACTTCCAGTATGAGGATGTGCGAGGCAGCCTCTATGATCCAAGTTCCTTGGACAGTCTGCTGATGGAAATGCTCCCTCCCTAAAGCTGAGACATATATTCTAGCATTCACAGTGGGGAAAGATTGTCACAGTGGCATACTGAGTGCAACCGACCATTTACAGATACTGTCCAGGTGAAATAATTCACAAAGAAAACCAAAAGAGAACAGAGAGGCAGGAAGCTGTACATACCAAAAAACACAACAAAAAATAATATACAAAACACTGTACAGTAGCAGTTAATAGATGTAAGAATAATTATGAGAGAAATGCAAATTTTAGAATTTAAATAATTATATTTTAAGTTTGCATCATGGTGAAAATGCTGTTGGGTGACGTGAGTTAGAGGAGGGGATGGTGGGAAAGTTAGGAGGTGTTAGTAGCTGAGAGACAGGCTAGAGGTTAAGAGGACCTTATGTAATGTGGCCTGTGATGTGTCACATACAGTGCAGGAATTTAAGTTCATCTCTGGAGGTGGGGAAGAGTGACTGTAGTTCCTTTAGGTGGTTGGGGAGGGATTCCCATGTTTTAGAAGTAAATATGGAGAAAAACTAGTTGGTGCTGTGTAGCCTGATTTTTTTGGGGGGGAGGGTTGGGAGGTTTCTCAGATTGTAGTGTGTGTGTGTGTGTGTGTTTAATCTTAAATTTGGCAACTATTGGTGGTGTGAGGTTGAAGAAGTTTGAAGATGAGACAGCCTATTTACTCTGTGCTGCAATGGGGGCTATTTGGCTTCTTTCAGGGTGAAGCAATGGTGCTCATTAGATGGCGAGTTAGTGAGGAATCAACATATTTTGTTTTTGACAGTCTATAGTATAGAATCGTTTTTTCTTAGAGGCAGTGGCTCTTATGGGTACTCCATATTCAAATTGGGCCAGAAGGACCCCTTTGCATACAGCTGCCCTGGATGGTTTGGATAGGTAGGCTGCAATAGGTAAGACTGAAGAATGTGTCTACAGAAAGGTTGGGCTTGTTCATCCACCATGCTAAACAATATTGACACTTTTTAGAAATGTTGATAGGAAAGCCAAGTCATATGACAGCCTACTGCATTGTATTCATTGATGACCACTGAAATCAGTGTTGTCCAAGATAGAGTTGCTGTGACATTGATCTGGAAAGTTTGCTGAACCGTGAATTGAATAGACAGAGTTTGCAAGTGAAGAAGACAAAAACAGCAATAGAGGGTCTTTATCTCAAATCCAGATGAATGTTATGGTCTGAGAGGGCATCACCTGGAGCTTTGCAGTACTCATTATCTCAAGTGACTTGGAAAGAACTAAAAGATAATCCCTTGCAGCTCTGAGACATTCCATCAGACTAGCAAGATGACAGTAGTATTGGTACAGAAATTACCTGTGTCCCTACAGTCCAAAGTGCACTGCAACCACTGCTATATATCTTGTAAATATCCTTGCAGCTGAGGCTAAACCAAACGGAGGTTATGAATACTATTAACTACTATCCCCGAGTTAGAAGCGCACTCACCTCCTGGACTGGACTTTCTTGCAGTCTCTGTGCAGATATTCATCCTGCAGGTATAAACAATGTATCCAGTCTCCACACTGCAGACACAGCAATATAGACTGCACTGCAATCAAGGAAAAAGGCTCTTTGAGAATTTATTGATTTAGTCCAAGCAAATCAAGAATAGGTCAAGTCCTGACTTTTTTTTCATACCAAAAATAACCTATAGTAAAAGCCTTATCTTTGCTGCTTAGGTGGGATCCTCTGAAAAGCTTTTCAAACAGAGTGAAAAACCTCACCCTATAATATAGCCGGAAGGACTGAGTCTCTGAAAGCTGGGGGGTGGGGGCCACTGCAGGCTTGAAGGGAAAAGAAATGGATGCAATAGTCTCTATCAATTCGTCTTTTCACCCATTTTCCCCTGCATGATGGCTTCCCATGCATGGTCAGCCTTACTCATAAATGAACTAGACAGTCGACTAGGGCACCGTTTAGAATAGGGGGACTTTTACCTAACTGTATTTATTTTTAAGAAAGGAGAAAATGCAACAGCCAGTGCCCCTAAGCCACCCCTCCTACTGGGAGAGGGCTTTCTGTTGTGTCCCAACCGTTGATCTATATAACCAGTCAAATAAGCCTTTGGGGTTCTCTGATTTGTTGCCTAGGTCATGGGTAGGCTGGAAAGTAAAAGCCTGGAAATTTAAACATGAAAAGGGTGTTGTTTGAAACAGCAGGTGTTTATTGGTGTAGATGTAAAGTTCTGCAAGGGAATGCTGTGGTCGACATGTATTTCTTTCATAGTGGTCTACATTATAGTAAACAGTAAACAGTAAACCCAGGTTGATAGTAGTCTGTCATTCGACACCCATGTAGCTACCACTCATGAGGGGATTCTCTTCTCTCTAGAAAGAGAGGTCATAGTCTCCTATACTCATCACTCATCAGACCAATGATTGAGTACAATGCCCCATTCGGAATGTATCTGACTATTATTATTATTATCATCATTATTATTATTACTATCATCATCATCATTCTGTCAGGCAGACAGATATCATGAGGATGGAGTATTTGTGTGAAGCAAGTTGGAATACTTTCCTGTGTCTGGCTATTGTGTTTGTGTGAAACTCAGATGAAATAAAATTGCTGTGCTGGCAAGATAGCAATGTTGTTGGCTTTTCAGCCATACTACTGAAATGTGTGTTTATCTTTGTGTATTTTCCAGCTGCTTGATTTACATCTCAGTCCTATTTGAACTATTTTTGGCAACAGCAGCACCAGCTATTAAATGAACTAATATACTAATGTTATCTTGATTGTTGCCTCCCTGTTAATACAGCTAGCAGTATTAGCCTCATATTTATCCCATCATTGTCATTTTATTTCAAGCACTGAGACTCATTTTAGGTGATGTTTTCATTTCATTATGTTCTCATTTTTACTTTTATTTTATTTTATAGCTGTGAACTAGTACATTTAAGAATTTTCAATCTGTACAGTTTTATACCTTCTAGTTTCCTCCCTCCAAATGGTGTTTTAAACAGTTATATTAACATTTCCTTTTAAGAATTTAAAAACATATTAGTTTATAACATATTATCATATGTTTTATTTATTTAATATTTGTTTACTGGGAAAGTTCAACTTGAAACAAAGCCAATTTCAGTGGAGGCCCAGGGTGAAATGCTCCAGACGTATGCCTTTCTAACATGGGAGGAAACCGGAGCACCCAGAGGAAACCCACATGAATGCTGGGAGGACATGCAGAATCTGCACAGAAGGCACCCCAGCCGAGAACTGAACAGGAAAACCTCTTGCTGTGAGGTGACAACACAACCGCTGCACAACTGTGCCATACTTTTCATCCATTTATCCCATCCAGACTGCTTGTGCTTGCATCTCAACTATTAAGGCACTTAAACCTGTTATATAATCAGGATGGCTGTCTATGTAAGTCTACACCAGGATTCCTGGGCACACTCCAGTGGAAAAACTGTGTGTCTGACAAAACTTTACCTGCGAGTAACTACCAAAGATATTGCCTTCTTGCTGAACGTATTAGTCCAAAATGTACCATCAGCAGCAGGAGGAAACATGGATCCACTCTCCTTATAGCCTATTTCAGGGCTTTATATTTCAATGCAAGGTCTATACACAGCAAGACCAGTATTATCTCTGATCTGTTATGTGATACTGAGCTTGCCTTTATAACAGAGTCCTGGAAGAAGAACAACACTGACTTGCATTTCACTGCTGTTGCTGCTGCTGCTTGTCTTCTGTTTTGAATCTCAGTTACATACTGCTCTAGTAGGGGTAGGGGGGTAGGACTTGGAGGGTTGTGGTCTGTCAGACTGTAAAATGAAGGTTGATCATGTCTGACAACAGAGACAGGCCAACTTCTTTGAACATGTCCTAATTGTAGGAGCAAACTGTAGGTTTCTCTGCACTGTCTACCAGGCTGTGCAAGGACTTTCCTACAGAAGTTAAGATAACCTAGTTCTGCTACATAATTTTAATATCTGGGTTATGAAAGGTTTGGGGTTTGCTCAAGTTACGTCTCCAATGCATACTTTCTAATGGATGTGACAACGTCAGATCTGGTTTTTGAAATAGTTTCATGGTCAAACCACTTTCCATGTTTTGGTCTTAATTTGCCACAATACAGTCCTCCTGATATTGAACTAAAGTGAGATTCATAATATTAGCCATTAGCCCTAAACCAATTTTCCTGTTACATTCTTTTAATTCTTGTCAGAGAGTGGTACAAACTCATTGGATGTATTGGTTACAGACCATAATAAACCTCTTGCCCTGACTACAAATTCCTAGGCACCAGGTCATGTTCGACAAGATTCTACAAGATGATGTCTTCTGTAGTATAGCCTTGATCTTCATCTCATATACAGAGATGGGTGTAGGTGGTGCATTGCTAATATACAGCGGGACTATGAAATAACAGGCTTGAACTTAATGAAACAGTATTCTTTACCAGTCTGATTTCCAAAAAAGGCAGGATTTCCATCTAAAAAGAGATATATTTGCCAGCCAATCAACCAGCAATGCTCCTTCATGTGGTGGTGACACTGCTGCCCAAGCAGTCTGGCCACTGGAAGAATTTAATCCCATTCAGAATGTGTCTATCCCTTGATTCTTTACTAACAAAATCAGCTACAATAAATCAGCTCTTCCTCCAGATGTCCCAAAGGTGGTACAATAACTCCATTCTCCAGCTGCATTTTGACTTGTGTTCAGTAGTCCTGATTTTGATGAGGTCACTACCATTATCTCTATTATGAATATGACAACTTGTAGGTTGGATCTCAGTCATTCAAGGTTAGTGATGACTATTCTTGATGTACTGGGTCCAGTAATCTACCAGATTCTCATTATTTTATTGAAGGATGGGATCTTTCTGTCAACCTTGAAAGAGGTTATGGTTATGCCAACCTCAGAAGAAAACATCTTTGGACCAAAATAAATCAATCTGTAACCTCCCTTTCTTGGGGAGAAAGCTGTCTATAAACAACTGAGATCTATCTTGTAGTTCGACTAATGGATTATTCATTCAAGCTTTCACACTCACCATAGCAACAAGACTGCTCTCACAGGAGTAATAACTGATCTCCTCATGCAAAGAGACTAGCAGCACTATAAAGTGTTGGGCCTACTGGATCTGTTGACATACAGCACTGAGGACTAAAGTATTTTCATATTATGCTTGCATACCTACTGTTATATCTGTATGGTTCATGATTGTTTTTCCTCATTTTAGTTTAGCCACACTTATTGGGTCTGCTCGGGACTAGAAAATTCTTCCTTATATCATCTTGACTGGGGAGTGCCACAGGGTTCTATTTTAGGCCTACTATTGTCTGCAGTGTATATGCTTCATTTTGGATAGCTTTTATGAGAATAGGACTTTAGCTACCATAGCTGTGCTGATAATACTTAGGTTCATAGGTTCATAGGCGTTTACTAGGCTAATGACCACAAGGGCCTTTTTGAGCCTAACAGTGTATCCCAAACCTCTGACCAGTTCTGGTACCCTCGATAAGTGTAAGCGGAGGCTAGGGAAATATAACATTTACAAGCAGGGGCCTGGGAGATGAACCATTTACAGGTTGCCTGTGTCCATCAGAAACATAGATCCCAAACCAGGGATTAATTTCCTGCTCTCCATCCAATTCTCCAAGTTGCACTTGAATTGGGTTCAGGAGGAGCTCTGCTTCACATGGATGGGGAGCCTATTCCAGAGATGGGACAGTCTCTGGGTACATACCTGAATCTCCAGCAGATCCCATTTATATCACAGGCAAGTTCCAAGTCTTTTGAATGGGTAAATCTGGTGCTATTTGTTTTGTGGATATGCAGGAGGTTCGTCAGAGTGGGCTCTGACAATGCCCTGTATGCCAGATATAGATCTCCACTCAACAACCTGTAGGAGACAGACTACAGGGATGGGACCTTGAGGCAGTCTGCATAGAACATTTTACTTATGCCCTGTATTCTTTCAGTGAAGAACCTCTGTGGATGTTCCATTTGTTGGCTATGCCAGGTTAGGTACATACCAAAGGGGGCACTGTACTCAATAGGTCTGATGAATGCTGAATACAGTGGAAAATGACTTCCTTGGAACTAGATGCCATATCTTCATTTATTAGTTGCGCAAAATAGAATGATTTCCTCACTACTCTAGACACATGATGGTCAAAGGATAGATTACTGTCTATGTGTGTCCCTACATCCCTGACTAATGGGTCAACTTTAAGGGGTATGTTGCCAATATGATGGTTACCAGGGGTGTATTACTTCCTGAAGGATACTGTTATGCATTTCCTGGAATTTAGTTTTTGTCCATGGCTCCGGCACCAGTTGTCTGTCCGTGTTAGCCCTTCCTGGAGAACATTTGTGTTGGCATGGGATTCAATGACAGCTCCTAATTTGCAATCATCTGCAAATTTAGTCAGCCAGAGACCACTGACATTGGTTATGACTTTAGAGAAGTAAATGACAACAAGGAGCAGTCCAAGGACAGATCCCTGAGGGATTCCACTTGTGACTGGCCTCTTTCTAGAGGTGGACTCTCCCATTCTAACTTCCTGGTTCCTGTCTGTGAGCCAGCTGGCTATCCACCAGGTGACATATGGGTTTGTACCTAACCTCCTGAGCTTGACAACAATGCCACAGTGGGATATTGTATCAAATGCCTTGGTCAGGTCAAGGTAGGCAGTGTGAACCATTTTGCCCTCATCAACTGCTTTGGTGACCTCAAAGAAATTCACCAGGTTGAGCAGGTATAACCTCCCCTTAATGAAACCAAACTGGGTTGGGTCCAGTGTCTGGAGGTTTTCTATATCGTTATTTGTCTTCCATGGCTTTGCACATAAGACTAGTGAGACTTATGGGTCTGTATTTTCCAGGGTCTGTAGATGGCCCACCTTTGTGCAGAGGGATGACTGTTGCTGTTCTCCATTCATGAGACATGAAACCTCTTTGGGGAATATGGTTAAATAGCAATTCCAGAGAGCCTGATAGCTCATGTTTCATGCTACTTAGAAGGCATCCTGGGATACTGTCTGGGCCCATTTATGCAGTGTTCTTGGCTTTAAGACAGAGCATTAAGGACCTGTTTCCTAGTTATAGCAGGGGAAGTTATATTTGATAGTATTCTCTGAGGAAAGGTTGAGGGGAAAAAGGGGTAAAGTACAAGCTGAATTTGCTAGCCAGTAGGTTTACTATATCTTCTGGCTTTTCTCTTTTTTAATTTATCCGTGTCTTTTGGGTTTCTAACACCATGATGGGAATGGACCCCATTCCTAAGTCAAAGTATGATTAAAGTTCATGAAATTAGTATTGCTTTGACCTTTGATGTTAGCCAGAAGTGAACTTCACAGTATCCACAATGTGCCCAGTAATGACTCCTTCTGCAATTCGTATGGAGTTACATGTATCAAACATACCTAAGTATGACTATAAATTCATTTTTATAAAACCCATTGCTCCAACTACTACTGGAACTGTGTGGGTATCTTTCTTCCACATTGCCCGAATTTTGGCCTGCAAATCCTGGTATTTTATGGCTGTGTGTTTCTTTGTACATAAGACACTGTAGTCACTGGGTTTAGCAATTCCAGTGATCAATGCAACTTTTGTCTTCTTCTCATGGACTACTATGTCTGGTTTTATCACATCTGTTTTTTGAACTGTTGGTAGTGGTTGATCCCATGGGATACAAACTTCACCATTTTCTATGATACATTGTGACTAATGTTTCCAGTGTTTTTCAGCTACTTCAATATTATAAAGATTGCACAATCCTCAATGTAACAGTCTTTCTACATTATTATGCCTTTTAGTATACAGTCCTTCTGCCATTAGTATATCACAACCAGCAACAAGATGTGTGACTGTTTCCATTTCTGTTTTACACAATCATTTGTCTGTTTCTCCCGCATGTTCAATGGACTTTGTAAACCAACATGTATGTAGTCCACTATCTTGGGCTGCCATTATTAACCTTTCATCTTTTGTTTTAAATTCACCTCTCCTTAACCATTCCTGCATTTGATCCTGATCAACATGAGGTTGTTCCAAGAGCTTCCTATACTTGCAACTATATGCATTTTCATTATTTCTTGCCTTCTCATCTGATCCTTTGCTTTATATTCTTTCATTTTTTTGCACATTCAGTTGCTGCCTGATTTTTATCTACTTCTGGTTTGATTTTCATTCCCACTAGACGCGAAATGCTTCTGCTAAACTAAGAAGGGAAGTCATCTTAGTCTTATTCTCCTCATGTTTCAAAACTTTCACGATGGTTGGGTCTTGTAAGGTCAGCAGATATGTATGCAGTCCCATATGTAATCAATTTCAAGAAGGCCCATACCACCTTCAGAACATGGAATATATAATCTTGGTATGCACTGATTATAAATCATTTGATAAGCATGAAGCTTCCTTCTTGCTTTCCTATCTAACCTATTCAGCACCTTAACACCTTTTGGGGCCAGTCACTCCTAAACTGTAAGTTAGGACAGGAAGGGCAAATGGGTTTATAGCTTGGACTTTGTTCCTAGATGTCAATAATGTTTTCAGTGTTAAGTCTTACAAAATATTCCTTATTTTTATTCACATTTGTTCATATTTTGTTAATCCTTCATCAGTTCACAAACATGTATACACTCCCTCTTGCTCAAGTTCTTTTATATCACATTCCTGTCCCAAACTGATGTTTGCTTGATTCGACAGCTTTCCTGCTTTAACAGTTGCTTTTGCACATTTATCAAGACCAAATGACATTCTTATATCATCTGAAAAAGTTCTGACCACTTTCAGTTCTTCGTCTGATGAACTACAAAGTTTAAATCAACTACAAAAAAGAAGATGAGAAGTCTTTCCACTTTGTTGTTTTCTGGGAGCCAAATTGTAGCCATGACCTAAACTGATAAGTAAACAACTTAATAGATTAAAGGCAAGCCAAAATAGCAGCAGTGAGGTTACCCTGGAATATCACCCTTTGAAGTTTTATCCCTGGAATAATAACTTGTCCTTTATCATGGTTTAATAGCAAAGTGGTTTGCCACTGTTTCATGGTCACTGTAATGTAATCAACCACTGTAGGGTTATCTTAAACATTTTAAGCTCTATTTTTATCCATGAATATGAGATACTGTAAATTTCTTTTATAGTCTATCCATGCCATACTTAGATTCTTCACCTTTTTTACAGTTCATTATGACTTTAACAGCAAATTATCTTTTCTTCCATATGAAACTTTCATTACCATTTTGTTCTATTACAATGATTGAGTCTTCTAAATGCCTATAAACTCTAGCGCAGTATAGGTGGTTCCACTTACAATGAGCTCTGCACACAATTACAGTTGTGTATTGTCTTTGAGATTGTGGACATAGCTAAAGAATTCCTTGTGGTTGCCCTACCTGAACTTTGTCTTTGGTAGACTTTGTTCATCCTCTGAGTTGTTTGTTTAGTTCAATGAGTGCTTTAATCCTGCTGGGTATTGCACCTCCTAATTTTTGTCACAATTTTCTTACTTGTTATACAGCCTATTGATTTTGTGATTCCACCAGGATGGCTTGGGTTTTTTTTTTTTTTCAGTTAGTTATGCATTTCTTTCTAGTGGGTACAAGCTATTACATGCTTGTATAGGGTTTCTGTGAACAGTCCTGCATAGGCAGCTGTGTTCTTAGGGTTTATGGGGGCTTGAAATCTTGCCAGGTTATTACTTAAAAGCAGGATGTAAGCTTTAGAGTAGTTCCTGAATATTCCAGGGTTATCTGGGGGTCCAGGATTTTACTTCAAAGGAGACCATTTTGTGGTCTAACCTTACTAGGGGGTATGCAGCACTCTCCTACATTAGTGAGGACCAGATCTAGTATATGGTTGCACACCTGGTTGTTGTATTGACAATCTGGTCCATGGAGTTTGTTTACAAAATCCAACAATATCTCTACCTGTACATTTGGTGTCATATTGGATTCCCATTTACCAGTGGGTAAATATATTTTCCCATGAATATGGTATTGGGTTGGATGGTGAGTGTTTCCAATAAGTTTAAGTACATGGCATGAGTTTCCCGGGTCATAGGGGGGCCTATAGCTTACAAGGAAGTGGCATTGGATTTTGCACTGTCCTGTTTGACCAAAAATTAACTCCAGGCTACTACTGTATTGTGGACAGGAGTAGTTCAGTTCATACCTGCACAATACCATTACATGCACAAGTTGACTGCCGTGAGATTAAAACCCCCTACCTCTCCAGCTATACAATCTAGGGGACATAGAACTTGCCAAACGTGCCACTGCAGAAGTCTTAAAAAAAATATTACTAGGCTTACGGCCCCTGTGGGCCATTTTAAACCTAGCCAATGGCCCCATGTGAAAATCAAGCCCTACACCTTGTGTCTGTAAGTTAAATACCATAGCCATTATGCCAACCTACCAGAAGACATGGTGGGCATGTACTCCCTGGCTAATGATCTTGAAGCCAATCATGGCTAACCTCAAATCTGTTAAAGATGAATACATTAACACCAAGGCTTTGGTAGTGCATGCAACTTTGAGATATTCCTCTGCTATACCCTTACCAAATTCGCATGTAATGGATTTGATATTTAATAAGGTGGGAAATCTTGATATTACTCAACTCCAGCTGACATCACCTAACCACTGCCTATACTGAAGTTCTGTTTCCATCACCAAGACATTTCAAGGATTAAGCACCTGATACTTACAGTTGATCTCTCAAGTTATTTGTGCCTTGGTCTCTTCCTAACTGGATTACTGCAATATTAGAGAGTCACAGATAAAGGGCAGTGCTTGACTACTTACAGACTGCCCAGAATTCTTCCAATTGACTACAGGATTACTTATACAATTTTGCTGTTGTCCATTCATCACCGGAGTCCATGTCACTTGACGGAGCATAATATATCCTGCTGCACCATGCAGATATTGTGCTCTGCACCCAAAAGGCTGTGGAAGTACCTGAGATTAATCCCAAGTTCCAGATGACACATATTTCACCACCAAGCTCATTTGTGGAACTTATGATGGAGGCTTCAAGATGGTCTGTTCACTGACCAACTTCATACCATTAAGGCTTATCTTTCTGATTTCTCATTTGAATATTATGGGATGAGTAAAGCTGAATACAAATCTTTTCATTCTGCCATGTCAGAACATATACTTACAACAATTTGTTACCAATATAAACCCCTAAATTATGAGACCATTACTTTTATTTTACTGCAGCTCACATACCTGAGAGATGCACAGACAATGTGGCTATTACTGTTGGGAATGGTGGCATTCTGTGAATGCAAACAACAGATCCTGAAGCTGCTGTTGATTGATTTTAACAGTCATTATTCTGGCTTTTCAAGAATATTGTTTATGTGAAGCAAGTTGGAAACTTAGCTACTGTTTGAGAGAACAAAGTTGGAATACATTACTGTGGCCATTTCCAATCACATATGCCAGAGGTGTTCACAGTCAAACATTGGCTATAACTAGGAATCTTTGAAAAATAATATATATTTTTTGTCATCTGCTCAGTTTAGTCCTTCAAAGTCAGATTAATAACTGTGTACTGTGAATTTGTATGAAGTTGAAGTACTTCACTGTGGCTGTTTGAAAACTAACTATAAATACACTGCAGTGGCCCTTAATTTTTAATCAGGTATCTGAGGTGTAAACTTTAGCCAATGATGTGGCTATAACTGCTAGGTACATGTGCTGTTTTGATGAAAGTAAATGACCCTTTTGCCATGTCTTCAGTTTAAAGAATCAGTTGGCTTTTCAAGACTAGCACTCATTTGTACAAAGCAAGATGAATTACTTTCTTGTGGCCATTTTTAAGTCATACATCTGGTGGGCATCTGTGGATAAAAGTAACTTATTCTTGCTGAATGATCACTGTTAAACAGTTACTGCTCTATCACTACAACAGCAGCATCACATAATGGATTGCTTACTGAAATTAATATAAAACTCACTGCCATGGATTATGGTAGTGTATGCCATAGGTGGTGCACTGTACTTAGAGTAACAAGTTGTATGTAACCTATTTCACTTTCCATCACAGACATCAGGATTGTATACCTGTGTGTTTGTTAGTCTGGACAGGCTGTGTGAGAAATTGGGCATCTCTGGTAGAGTAACATAGTAATTAGCTTTACTATGTGAGCTCTGGTCAAGTCAGATGGTCTCTCCTTTTAAATGGAATTCTCATCCCATCCCATTCCTACCAGTTGCACTGCTTTCCTTCAACATCCCAAAGGCATTTCATAGTTATTTGGCATTCCTCCAATTTGCCTGTAGGAAAAACTAAGTTGTGCACTTAACAGAATAATAATTTTATGTGGTGTCTACAAACTCTTGACAGTTGGTCACCTCTACATTCTTTTACTCAGCAATGGCACAATACAAACTTATGCTTTTCCCCTGTCCCATAAACCCCAGTTACAAGGATATACTCCAGAGCAAGTATACAGAACAACTAAACTATATTCTTATCCACAAGAAGACCTCAAGATTCCAAAGAATTACATAAGCAGCTTATTTTTGCTAGGAACTATGGGAAGGTGATGTCTGATAAAACAGGCCCTCGAAAAAAAAAAATGTGGACAGGAAAGGGAGGTTGAATTGTTCCAGCCTCCAGCAGAGTGATTCTGCTCCAACTTCGCCCCCCTTTTCCCACAATATCTTCAATTACAATATCCACATCTGCCTCCCTGGCTTGCAAATACACTTAACACCAACCCATATCAGACATCACTAATGAACTGTTCCAGCCAAATGTTAATCCCTATGCAACTCAATGGATAGCAACCTGGCTCACAAACAGAACATGAGTAGTAAGGGTGAGTAACTCAACTTCCACCAGAAGACCCATAATTAGCAGAGTACCTCAAGATTCAATCTTTGGGCCACTGCTCTTACTTCTGGGAAGTTAAAGCTAATGGTAAAAGATTGAGGCTTGTCAATTTTGCAGATGGCTGCAAATCTGGTGCCAACTTTAACTCCTGAGGACACCATGATCCTACAAGAGGACCTACCCCAAACAGTTGGTGCCAAAACCATGGACCGAAACTAAATGCCAAGAAATGCACAACTATCCCTCAGCAAACAGGACTCCCTTTGTAACTAGCACACTGGCAACACCCTTCTGAAAACAGATCTTATAGTTAAAGATCTGGGAACCTATGCTGACAATGAACTGTCCTTTGATCACCACATATCCTTTTTATTGCACAGCTTATATTGAACAGTAAGGCATCCAAATCCAGGGATGCAACTGTTTCTCTGTACTGATGCACCCATAAGGCCAATCATTGAGTATAATACCCTTTTCGGCATGTATTTGTCCAAATAACTGCCACAGGTTTAAAAAAAGAAATGGTAGTTCTAAGTGAGAATGAATGAAGGGCCTAAATCATAGAAACCAATGCAGACTGCCTCAAAGCCTTGTTATCATACAGACTACAAGTGGAATCAAATCTGGAATAGACAGAAAGCAATAATGAGAATGAACTTCACTTTACACATCTTGGCTTTTTGGAGGAACTTGGTTTTTCATGAAAAGTTGAAAGAGCATAAAGTAGACCTGTGCCAATCATTGACAAATACATCCCTTAGGGACTGTCCTTCCTGAGGAAGGATACTGAAAGAACTCTGCATTTGGTGTTGGATGGTGAAGCAAAAGGATCTCAAACAGGGTCTTCCCCACATCTGCAACATCTTCACTGCTATCCTCTTGATGACAGACAATTCATATGGGAGCAGAATTTGTCTGCTGCACAACCTGTCCAAAATCATTCCAGATGCCCCAGCAGGTGTTGCTATGAAAAAATAAGGGACATTCCCATACCATCATGGCTTCTCTGCAAAAGGGGTAACATCACTTACCTCCTTTGTTGATGTACCATACTACTGTCATGTCAGTGTGGATTGCAACACCACTTGGGGAGGGGGGGGGCAAATTCTAAAATGCTTGCAATGATAAGACTGCTCTCCTTTTCAGTACACTGATGTGAAACTAGCCTCATGTCCATATTCCTTGAAAAGTCCACAGTTTGATAATGCACCCCCACCCAAAGGTAAATTCATCCATTGTACTGTGGCTCTAAGGGAAGGATGATCAAAAGGTGCACCTAAGAGATTTTGTTTGATCACCTCTGAGCAGTCTCTGCATACACAGAGTTTGATTGCATATGTCATGGGTTGTTAATACTAGGTTCCACTGTGTTGAATGTCCGTTGTAGAATTCACATCCAGAATCTTGCAAGGGGCCAGTTTGGATGGAGGCAGCCACGAGGCCCAAATGTCAGGTCTTGGATTCTGGGAGAGACTTGCTACCTCATTCACAATCTCAAAAGTGAATGTGGCTAGAACTGCCCACAAAACTACAGACTGCATTGGGTTTAGTTGAACCTTCTGAAAGTTGATTGAGACCCCAAAGGACAGGCAGAGCTGCGAGTAGTCTCACCAACACAGGCAACTCCACAGAAAAGCTGTTACAAGCCAGTCATCCAGGTAAGGGAATATCCTTACTCTGAGAAGTCTTGTGAGCTGCAACTGGAGCCATGCATATGGTGAACACCCAAGGAGAAGTGGCAAGTCCAAATGGCAGGGTTTAACACCATTAATGATGGACTTCAACCTAGAAGCAAAGTACTTTTGTGTAAGTAAAAATATTGTAACAGCAGATGGTTGAATGGATCACTGCTCCGTAGCTTTAAACAATACAGGACTTTCTGCCAAGGAATGAATCCAACCACTCAGCTTTCCAAAGCTTTAGGGCTCTTTCCACACACACTGGGGTTAAAGCCCTGCACAGTCAAAAAATATCAAAAATAGGGAGAATGGAACAAGCCAGCAGCTACAACTGTACTATGTTCATCATTAGATCACTGCTGCATTAAGCAATTAGATGAATACCATAGCATTTGAGTAAGGGAGGAGGAATCAGGAAACACAGTCCAGGATCCCTTGGAGAATAGTCCTAGCAAAGCTTGGTCTAAACCTAGAGAAGGAATCTAGTTTGCAGTGCCTGGTAAAGGTTTGGACAGAAGACCATGTTGCTGCCTTTTGTATGTTTCTATATATAATCCATCCCTTCTCAAAACAGCACAGAAGCAGCCAGGGCTCTACTAGAGAATGGGTCACAAATTTGCCTCAAAGTAACTTGTCACTGTGAGAATGAAGTAACAGCCTATGACAACCATTTAGAAATTGTTTAGACACTCATCCTTTCACCTCACCTTCATAAGAGACAACTGATTAGAAGTCCAGAAGGATTTAATTCTGTCAGTACAGTACCAAAGCTGTTCACAGACAACCAGAGTGAGTTTATATATATATATATATATATATATATATATATATATAGGGAGACCGATAACCTGACTTACCTTAGGCATAAAGGAAGGTTTATTCTCAAAGTTATCCTATTTTTGTGAAATAGGAATGACAACATAAAAGGCCTGCAAATCACATTTACTGCGCAAATTTCTGCAAGAAAATAACTTTTAGTCAAAAGGTAAAAAATTTGAGATCAGCCTAGACAGAGAACAGATACAAATGGAACTGTCAAGTTTTTCTAAAAACAACATTAAGATCCCAAGCAAGAGCCACCGGACTACTAGGTGGTGGGCAGGCAACACCCCTTTCAAAAACTGTTCTACAAGAGGTAGGGTCAAACAAGAGGATACATGGGCAGACAAGCAGAAATGGCTGAGAGATTAATCTTGCTAGAAGAATAACAAAGACCAAAGGATAACTCACTAAATACAGAGGAATCACAGAAGTCTGAGCTTTAAAGGAATTCCCATTCTTGGATTGCACCAACTAGAAACATTTTTTTCTAATTACCATAATATTTTAGTAAAAGCTTCTTTGCCTCCTTTAAAGGAGTACAACAGGTTTCTCTAATGTATTCCTCAACTTCACAGCCCTTTTCCTCCCTATTTACATTGTCCTCTGTAAAGCAACAATAATAAAGCATTTACAATTTTTATAATTCCCCTTACTTCTGTAACAGAAGCCTATCTTCTCATACTGTGATGGTTTCACTTACAAAATGATTCTCTCACGTTTGAATAAAGCTTGCTGGAGTCACCCAATTACTGACATCATCGAGGCCAGGCAGTGCAGGTACAATTTTTTTTTTTTTTTAATCAGTTCCCTCCCCCAAAGTGATATCACCACAGCCGTCATCTGATTCTAACTAAAATAATAAGACCCACCCATTCTGTGATGTCATGGGTCCCTTGTCCTTCCCCCAGCCTGAGTGCTGTTCATTTTATTCAGTAGTAGTGTAGTAACACCGATGTTTGGAGAAACAGAAATTAGGTATGCATACTTGTACATTCTGCACGGTAAATGATGCTTAGGTGGTGTATCGCTTGCATACTTCTCTGTTGTATTTGCACCAGATACTGCTAGTGTGCAGTGCGAGAATAGGAAGATTAAAACATTACCCTGGTATCAGAGGTGGCAGTGCAACATATTCATAGTGGCTTAACATGAGAGTAGCTCTAAGCAAGCACCATGTGAAACCTGAACAAGTACCTAGAATTATTCAGTGCAGCTTCCACACCTTAAGTCTGAAAATGAATTCACATACTCACATGAACTGGAGTAGCTGCATATTGATGGCTAAAGGAGTATGGGCATGTCGGGTGGTTACTACACTGCAAAACTGGTATGTAATGGTGGAGATATTTGGAAGGCATGAGCAAACACACACCAGTATATTAAAGCCATAGCACCAATTGAACTAGAGGCTGGCAAATAGATTTAGTAAGGGATTTTGTCCATGCACAAATATTTCAACAGTGATTCTTTGCAGTGGCATCCATTATCTAATTCAAGGTAAGTTAACCTTGATGTCCTTTATTTAAAAAAAAAAAAATCAGTAAAAAATGTACTTTGTTATAAGTGACTTCTGGACACAAGAAAAAGGAAGGGGAAAATATAGCAATGTGGTTTGTATGTATAAAGAGAAATCCAGGGATACTGCAAAAGGTTTTTTTTTTGCAAACCAACCAGTGGAGTAAAAATATATGAAGGCAAACACTGCATACCAACACACTTTGCACATGTAAATCTCAACTTTTAACAAGGTGGAAGCATGAAGTGATACCTTAACACTTAAATTAATAAAGATCTAAGCTGGTTAATAGTATAAATGTTTTATTCTTTAGCTCCTTGGTGCAAGACCTTACTGGATGTGATTGCAGTCAAGTAAGGCCATGGCTATAGTGCAGCAAAAAAAGTCCCCTCTAACAAAGGAAATGGTAAAGCAAAGATTAAATTACATGAGTCAAGCACCCTGCTGAGATCTGCCAATCAATGGAATAACCAGGTCAAATTACCCTCAGGACTTTGACAGCTAGGGAAAGCTAAGTGTTATGGGGAGGGAGAAGTAAATGGACTGGAATTCATTGTCTCACAAATTAGTGCCATTTAAACTAAATTAGAAAAAGCAGTAAACAGCACTTTGAGTGTGTTCTGTGGCATTTGCACTGTTTCTGTTTTATGTAGTCATCCAGCAGCAGGGAATGTTACACTGTTTTATTTTACTCAGTACTTTGTACGCATGCAACATCTATGAAATGACAGGAACTTTAGGCAAACAGAGGCCTGCATGATGTAATATTTTTGAGCCAAACAATGATTTCTGGGATACTGGATGGCAACCTGATTTATCCAAACCACGTCAATATGCCAGCTTTCAGGTGGTCAGAGTCTGGAATTACATATAAAAATATTTAAAATCTTGTAAATAATCCCAGAGTGATGTTAAAGTGTAGGAAAAGTACAGTTTTGTACCTACCATAAATGTAGATGTTCGAGGATTCCATTGCTGCAGTCCTTACTATTGGGTATAGTCCGGCCGAATACCAGAGTATAAGGCTGGCGTCGGTCAGGGCATTAGACTGGCGCGTCAGGGTACTAATCCGCATGACCTACGTCATATCCTCAGTCTTTTCTTGCCCCAGATGTCAGAAGACCCTAAAATGACAAGGCCCAAAATACCTGCACCAAAAACATGTACAATATATACAAGAATATATACAAAAATATAAGCATGTAAACTCACCTACACAACCACCCCCAAACACAAAGGAGGTGGAATCCTCGAACTTCTTCATTTATGGTAGGTTCATAACTGTTCTTTGTTCTTCGTTTCCATTGCTGCAGTCCTTACTATTGGGTAGAATCCCAAAGCAGAGGTAAGGGAGGCTGGCAAATCATAAAGTAGGAGCTGACAACATGCCTTGCAAAACAGCTGTGGCAAATAGACATAGAGAAGATAGGAAGGTGATAATGCATAGAGAAAGTATGCACTGAACTCCAAGTAGCTGCTTCCAAAATATCCTTAGTTGCCACCCCCCTTAGAAATGCTGTTGAAGTGGCAGTAGCCCTAGTGGAATGAGGCCTAATCCCAGCTGGAATCTCCTTGCCATGATGGGAATAACAAATGCAATGCAAAAGCCAATCCACCTAGAAATAGTTTGTTTTGACACAGGCTTGCCCTGTGAACTCAAACAAAAAGAAACAAACAACTGCTGAGACTGCCTAAAATCCTTAGTCCTGCTTAAATAATAATTGCCTGTGTACATCTAAAGTGTGCAAAATCTTTCCCCTTTATTTTGAGGGTCTGCATAAAACGTAGGCAAATGAATAGTTTGGTTTAAAGCCACACTAGAAACCACCTTAGGCATAAAGGAAGGATTAGTGCGTAATGATACCCTATCCTTATGGAAAATCAAAAGGGCTCTACTGCCATAAGGGCCTGCAACTCAGACACCCTTCTTGCAGAAGTAATAGCCAACAGAAAAGCAGTCTTCCATGACAAGTATTTCAATTCAGCAGTAGCTGCAGGCTCAAAAGGTTGTAGAGTAAGTTTTCCAACACAAAATTGAGATCCCAAGCAGGAGTAGGAGCTCTACGTGGGGTCTTATATTCTTTGCCCCTCTAAGAAACTGCTTGAACAAAGGATGCGAAAACAAAGGTGGGTCACAATCATAGTGAGCTGAAATTGCTGCAGCATGAATCTTAATGGAAGAGAAGGACAAACCTTTGTCCAATAACTCAGTAAGATATTGAAGAGCCACACTCAAATTAGGCTCAGAAATCTCCAAATTCTTTGCTGTACTCCAAAATAAAAATCTCTTCCATTTTTCTGCGTACACTCTCCTTGTACTATGTCTTCTAGCTTCCATAATCACATTTAAAACTTGTTGAGGAAGTTGAGACCTGCTGTGTTTCAACACAGAATATGCCAGGCTGTTAGATGAAGAGAGTGAAGCTTGACATTGAGCAGATGACCGTCCTTCTGAGATAACAGATGAGGAATCAGAGGTAAAGGCCATGGAGGCTTCTTTACTAGACTCCGTAGTAGTGGGTACCAGTGTTGCCGAGGCCAATCTGGAGCTATCAAAATCATCCTTGGCCTGTCTTGTCTGACCTTTAATAGTACCTTTGGAAGAAGAGGCAGAGGTGGAAAGGCATACACATGAAGATTTTTCCAACTGAAAGACAGAGCATCCATTTTCCAAGCTGTGTGATGAAACCCCTTTGTGCAATACTTTGGCAGCTGGTGGTTTAGTGGAGAAGCGAACAGATCTATGTCTGGAGTTCCCCATGACACTGTCAATTTCTGAAATACATGAAGATCCAGTTTCCACTCGTGGGGATCCATGATTTGTCTGCTTAACACATCTGCTAAGGAGTTCTGTGCTCCTGGCAGAAACCTTGCCTGAAGAGTTAGTTGCAAGCTTAGCGCAGTCTCCCACAAAATCATTGCTTGCCTGCATAGAGGATAAGAATGTGTTCCCCCTTGCTTGTTGATGTACCACATGACAGTTGTGTTGTCTGTTAGAATCAACACCTGCCCTGGAAGAAGTAACTCCTTGAAAGCCATTAATGCAAACTGGACTGCTAACATCTCCTTCATGTTGATATGTAGATGCTGTAGTCTGGCAGGCCACTTGTCTTGTATCCACTTTCCATCTAGATGAGCTCCCCAAGCAAAGTCCGAGGCATCTGTCGTTAAAATCTGACTTGCCTCTGGCCGGGTCACAGAGAGTCCCTTGTTTAGGTGACATTCCTGAGCCCACCACAAGAATTCTTTTTGAAGGCAAGGTATTATTTGAATGAC
The DNA here is from genome assembly GCF_019279795.1 of Protopterus annectens. Taxonomy (NCBI): domain Eukaryota; kingdom Metazoa; phylum Chordata; order Ceratodontiformes; family Protopteridae; genus Protopterus; species Protopterus annectens. The sequence continues at coordinate 307,602,956 of NC_056732.1, read as the reverse complement.
AGTGTCCAAATCCTGGCAGTGCTGTGTCCATACATTTTGAGATACCATTGTAGCTTCCTCATATGCAGTTTGGCATTGGGAAGCACCAGAATACAAGATGCCATGAACCCTAATGCTTGAAGGACTGTCCTTGCAGTCAGCACGGACTGATGAGATAGTTGATGGAAGTAAAGTGACAGACTCTTTTGTTTGTCCGGGGTTAAAAGGCCATCTGGGCTGCTGTATTCAGTCTCACACCCAGAAAGCACATGTCTTGAGAGGGTACTAGACTGGACTTTATTTACAGAATACCCTAGGCATCTTAGCACTGCTATAACATATTCCAGATGCTGCAAAGGTCTTCCTTTTCTTGAGCCAGAATCAGGCAGTCGTCCAAGTAAGGATAGATTTGAATTCCTTGAAGCCTGAAGTAAGCTATCACTGGAGCCAGAACCTTTGTGAATACTCTGGGCGCAGTGGATAAGCCAAAGGGCAATGCAGAGAACTGATAATGAGAATTTCCAGCTCGAAACGCAGATACTTCCTGCAACTTAGCCTTATAGGCACATGAAGGTAAGCTTCCTTGAGATCTAAAGTTACCATCCAGTGATCTTTGCCCAGCAGAGGTAAAAGCTGTTGTAACGTCAACATCTTGAACTTGGGAATGTCCAGAAAGTGTTGAGGAGAGATATCCAAAATTGGTCTCCACGTGTTCCCCTTCTTTGGTACTAGGAACAGGCGAGAATAAAATCCTAGGCCCCTTTCTGATACAGGGACTGGCTGAATGGCCCCATCTGGAGTAACTGAGAAACTTGCTTGTGAGCCTCCTTTCTTTGTGGAGGAGGAACATCTGGCATGCCTTTGAAAGGGGCATTGTATGGAAATAAAATCTGTAACCGTGGTGAATGATATCCAACACCCATTTGTCTTGAGTAATTAAATCCCAATTTTCTTTGAAAGACAGTCTTCCTCCCAGGCTGCCAGGCGAGAATCTACTGGCAGCTGAAAGACAGGTCATTGGGTCTGTTTACGAAAGGACTGACCCTGCCCTCACCAGAAGTCTGAGCAGGTGAACTCCCTGTTCTAGGCCTAAAAGAACCTTGAGCCCTGCCCCTACCACGACTAGACCTACCCCTAGACTGGGAATCATAAGCAGGATATGTCCACCCCTTAGCAGGCCAATTTCTGCTAAACCCGGTGGCTGCACCTGCAAAAAATCTTTAACAGTTTGCATAGACTTAGCTTTGTCCTCCATTTTCTTTAAAACTGCTTCCACAGGCGATCCAAACAACACATCAGACTGTAAAGGAGCATCCAAAATCCTTGTCTTAACATGCTCAGCTAAATTCTGATCCTTCAACCAGGCATGCCTGCGAAGAACAGAACTAGTAGCAGCCACCCTCGAGGAGGCCTGTACAGCATCAAAACCACATTGCAAAGAATGCTTACCCACTTGTTCAGACACATGAACCAAATCCAGCAACTCTTTACACTCAATACCTTCCGCCAAAGCATCCACCTTAGATTTTAATTGTGAAAGGAGATAATTCTGATATTTTAGCATGTGAAACTGACAATTCAACGCTCTCATGGCTAGAGTGGAAGAAGTATACACTTTCTTTCCCACCTATCCAAAGCCCTTGCCTCTTTATCAGTGGGAACAGGATTTTTAACCACAGAAGCCTTAACACCTTTAGGCCCTTGAGAAATAGTTTCTGGGTCCGCCCTAGGACTCTTGAACAAATACTTATGAGCTTCGGGCACCCTATAATACCTATCAGGCTTAACAGGAGCAGGAGGCAAAGAGTCAGGGTTCAGGGAAGCCTCTGCAAAACATCTTCCACCACATTCAACACAGGAGGAATAGCTAAGGGCCTATGCTGGGGTAAAAACAAGAATTCCCTAAGCCTTTTCCTGGAATCAGAGAAATCCTGGCCTTCCCATTTAAAGTGCTCCCTCATGGAATGCAGAGTCTCTGAAAATGAGAAATCCTCAGGAGGAGAAGCTGTAGGAGTGGAATCATCCACATCAGAATCAGAATAAGTAGGATACTCCTGCAAGTCTTCCGCAGAAGACTCTGAAGCCTCTGAACACTGTTCAAAACTATCAAACTCGGTTCCACCCTAGGCCTCTTATCAGGCGGGCATAGAACCTCTAATCATAGTAATCAAATCTTCTGCCATTTTAAGCATATGTTTCTTAGGTACAGAACCCGAAATGCTAGGAGAAGCCCCCACTGAAGCTGAACTAGGCCTACCTCTCAAAGAAGTTTTGGCAACAGAAGGAGAGGCTCTAACTACCTTGGGAAGAGGGAAGAACAGTTACCTGAGAAGCCCCTCAGCCTGGCCTACCTCCTGAGAAGGCACATCCTGTAACAGTAAAGTTTCTGCCTGAGACTCCATGGAAACTCCTGGCAAAACCTCTGGCTCCACTGAGCCTTCTAAAGAACCGACGTCCGGGACTGCGGTTCATCAACCCTAGGCTTCACTGTTTTGTCCTGCTTCTTGGCGCCGGAGCATCCGGCGGCATTTTATAATTACACGCTTCCCAAACACTAACCTGGCACAGTCTAACCTCCTCTTACTAGTGCGTTTGTTAAACCTAGCACAAGAGCGGCAACCAACAACGCCGTGCTCAGGCCCTAAACAAGGTATACACAAGGTATGGTAATCCCTATGAGGTATCTGTTTCCCACAAGAAATACAGTTATTCACTTTTTCTGACATCCGGTAAAATACTGAGGCAAGAAAAACCAAAATGTTCCCAACGGGTACTTAGCCAACTCTGTTTCGGTCTGAAACTCCGGTTTCGGAAATATTTCAGAACGCCAACCTGCACTCGCAAAACTGCTTCTGCATCGGACCATGCGGCAAAAAAGACTGAGGATATGACGTCGGTCATGCGCATTAGTACCCTGACGTACTGACGTCAGTCTAATCCGCCCTGACCGACGTCAGCCTTATACTCTGGTATTCGGGCCGACTGGACGCGGACTATACCCAATAGTAAGGACTGCAGCAATGGAAAACGAAGAACATCATCATGCCATGATGTTTTAAACATGTTTTTTTGAGTCTGTAGGTGCGGTACTCCTTTAATACCTGCATGTCCTCAGAAAAAGTACCTAACAGGCATTAAAATTCTATCATCCAAGTAGTCAATTAAAGATGTTTAACATTGTGGTGCATCAAATCCCCCGAACCTGCATGAGCAAGTTCATTCTTTAAGAATGAATGTAGCAATTGCCCTTGGTCATTTTCAAAATATAGAACTGTTCCATGTCCAAAAAGGGGGTCAATGACAATTATTGTTGGAAAGTTCTTTCGAATCTGGAGAATTCCTGTGGTTATTAGTTATACAGAACCATTCCAATCCATAGGAATGAAATGGCAGCCATCTCCCAGGCTAGCCTGCAGGGACTCATGGGGCAGAACTTCAACTACTTAGCCTGAAAGCAAACAAATCTACCTGAAGTTTCTTACAGATGGATCAATTCCTGCAAGACCCCCCCCCCCCCCAAAAAAAAATATGACCTGGTCCTGCTCAGCTTGTTTGACATGTTTTGCTCTGATGGAATATATATGTAGTTTGGTGAGCCAAAGAACAGAACTTCTAGATCCCAAGCTACCATAACTAATTTGAAAAGCAGGTAGGATTTGGTCCTCCTTAGTTTATGTACCACATCACTGTGGTGGTGCTTGTGATTAAGAACAGAGGGCCTGGAGTCCAAAAGTGGTTCAGAGAGTTGAACACATTAGCGCAATCATTTATGTTGGTTTGTTCTGTAGGCCCTGTACTTTCACTCCCTTATACACAACTCCCCAAGCAAAGTCTGGGGTATCTGTCATTACAGACTGAATGGGGGCTATTGGAGTGAAGAGAAACCAGGGCTGAGGCGCAACAGGATTCTCAGGGTCTATACTGAATTCTCCAAAGCCGACAATGTCAATACGGAAATCTCCATTAGGGGAGATTTCCATTTATTTCAATATAGTGCAGCATCGGAGTTGATATATTTAAGTAGTGGAGTGTGTGGGGAGTGCATTTAGGTTTTTTTTTTTTTTTTTGGGAACTTTCGATGTTTTAACAGTTCGATCACTAAGGGTCAACCTTTAGTAATTCGAACTGTTAAACATTCGATGTTCCAGTATAGACCCAGATTCTCACACAAAAAGGAACTCTTTTATAAACCTCTATACCAAGATCTGAAATTACAGGAGGTGCTGGTGTTAAGTAAAGCTGACTAGACAAACCATGAAATTCATTTCATGTGATGTCTAGCCAAGAGAATCATGAGAAAGAATATTTGTGTAAAATCATGCCATAACCATAGATGTCTTTCTCTTCCATGGTGCACTGTTCATAACATGAGGGACATCACCCACCTAGGCGACCCAAACATCCAGCTAGTACACCGAAGATTTCAGCTACTGCAAGGTACGTGCGACGTTGCACATAAAACAGCAGATTTCAGCCATAAAAGTGATATCTGCATGTACCATCCTTAGAACTGAATGCCCCAGTCAGAACACCCATCCAAGGATAAGAGGCAATTAGGAATATCCAAAGAGCATGCTCCAGGGGGGGGGGGGATGGGATAGAATATTGCAACATTGAAGTGAAGGACATCTATGGTTATGGTAAGATTTTCCACAACTATTCTACATTCTATTCCCATGCTGCAATATTCACAACATGAGGGAAAATACCAAAGCTCATGAGTGAGAAAAGGGGTAGGAGCACAAAACGTTTCCATAAAGACATGACAAATGAATTGTCCCAACAAATCCTGCTCTGGATCTGGAAGTAGAATCCAGATTACAGAATGTATGGACAGACTGTCAAGTGGCTACTCCCAAAATAGAAGCAGTGTCCAGGCCTTTAAAGAAGGCTCCAGAGGAAGCCACCTCCCTAGTGGAATGGGCCTTGGAGGAAGAGTTTTTCCCTGAGAGACATAGCAAAATGAAATAGCCATAGAGATCCAAGATGAAATATTCTGTTTAGAACCTGGGTCTCCCAGTACCCTGGGATGAAAGGAAACAAAGGCTTTCTAATGGATCTGGGTCTTATGCAAACCGAATCAGAGTTGTCTGTGTACATACAAGGTGTGCAACACCCTTTCCACTGGGATTTTGAGAAGTGAAGTGGATAGATTAATTGAGGGACAAGTCATTAACCACTTTAGGTATGAAGGAAGGGTTGGTGCAAAGGTCCTTGTGAAAAATCAGAAAGGGTTGTGAAGCCATTAAAGCTTTTTGTTCTAAAACATGCCTAGCAGAAGTAATGGCTACCAGTAAAACAGTTTTCAAAGCACAGAATTTTAGGGAAGCTGAGGTGGCAGGCTCAAATGGAGTCTGCGTCAGTTTTGTAGAAACTGAATTTAGGACATAGGGAGAAAAAAACAGGTTTCCTGGTAGGCATGATGTAAAGGACGCCTTTTAAGAGTTTAACTTCTCTAGAGGGTAAGGGGGAAGACAAAGGCAAACAAGCAGAAATGGCTGATAAATGGGCTTCATCTGAAGAATAAGCCAGTCCAGCCTTTAGCAGCTCACAGACTACGGGAATATCCACTGAAAATGGATCTAGTTTCTTATTAGACACCAGATGGAGAACCTCTTCTATTTGGACAAGTATGATCTCCTAATATTAGGTTTCTTGACCTCCTGCAGGACTAGAAGTCAGTGCTGAGAAAAAACCTCCTGCAGGACTAGAACTACGTCCTCAAATAGAGGTGCTTGAAAGGAATTGGAAGCCTAATCACCTACAAGTCAGGTTCAGTCCTGCTAGCTGTGGATCAATGAGATCCCTTGTCTTGTGTGAGTAGATCCACCCTGTGAAGTAAAATGCGATGATTGCCTTTGATTAACTACAGAAGAGGGAACCTGTGCTGTCTTGGTCAAAAGGGGGCAAACAAAAAATTATTTATTTGCAGTTGGTTTACCAGGATTGTCCGTTGGGCCAAAAGAACCCGTTTTCAATGGAGTCCTGGGGAGAAAAGCTCCAAAAACAATTAGCAAGGTTACAATAAGGTATTTAATTTCAGTTATACAATTACTACGGACTTGGAAATACAGTAGACTAGTGTACAAATATATACAAATATTACAATATTGTATAGCTGCAAACAATTTACAATATAGAAACCAAGAAGCTTTTACAACTTAGGGTGGGTTACACTGGAGGTATCTTTCATACATTTAGGATGCGTAGCTTAATACAAGCAAGAGAAAGGTATATGAGCTGACAGAAATTTTTCAAAATAGAAACAGAGAACCTTTTCCATCTTAGGGTATATTTACACTTGGTTACCTTTAAGTATTCAAAAAAAGCTTAATACAAGCAAGAGCAAGATCTAGGAGTTTAGGAGAGTAAGGATTTTTGGTTTGTCCTTTCTGTATCTTCAGCAGGGTATTCTGAATTGGGGGAAGGGGGGAATGCGTAGAGAAACATCCCCTTCCATGAGAATCACAAGGCATCCACCCTCCAAACCAGAGGGTGTAGAACTCTGGTACAGAACTTTGGACATAGTCTGTTCACAGGGAAGGCAACAAGATCTACTTTTAGTGAACCCCACTGGTGAAGAATGTCTAGAAACACATCTCTGTGGATCATCCATTCATGGGTTTGTGCGTCTGCCTGAACATTTTGAACTGAGGGAATATAAACAGTTGTCATAATTAACTTTGAAGAGTATACTTGGATTGCCAATCTGCTAAGTAGGCAAGACTTTTGCTCCCCCCTGCTTGTTCACATACCACAAAACTGTGGTGTCTGTGAAAAGCTTCAAAAGGCCTGGCAGAAGAGATGACCTAACAGGCCAGGATCAATAGCCTCACCTCTTTTGATGTGTTGCTTCCTTATGGAGGGAAACCACAGGCCTTGGATCTTTAGGTTCCCTAGATTTGCTTACCACCCCAGATCTGAAGCAAATGTGACAATTTCTTGAATTAGAGAAGTGGCTGAAGGGGGAGACCTGGATTCTGAAGGCTTGTCAAATCCACCCAAGTAATTCCTTCTTTAGGCAGGGAAGATGTGGAAGGCCAAACTTTAGAGGATGAGCATGCTGGGACCAGAGTGTTTTCATGTACCACTGGAACTTTCACATGCAACGTCAGGCCAGGGGTAGCATGGGTATAACAAAAGCCATGAACCCTAGCATCCTGACGAATTCCCTAGCAGAGAGGACAGAGGAAGCAACTGTTTGAAGCATGTTTGCAGTGATAGCATCTTTTGCAAAGGCAGAAATGCCATAAGGTCTGTCCTTCTCCTGCAACCTAGGAAAACTTAGTCCTGAGACGGAGGAGAAAGTAAAGATATTCTGTAACGGATAGTCAATCCCAGACTGAGGAGCAAAGTGATGGTAGTTTCAAGGTTCTGCAGCAAAGTATCTGGATGTTCTACTTGAATAAGCACATCATCCAGGCAAGGGTCACTGAGAATTCCCTGGAGTTGGTAAAAGGCAATGATATGAAACAATTTGTGAACACTCCTGGAGCAGTAGAGTCCACAGGGCAAAGCATAGAACTGAAAAATATAGGAACCAATAGAAAAACACAAACATTTCCTGAATCGATGGGGATGTGAAGGAATGCATTCTTTAGGTGTCAGGAAACCAAGTAAGCTTGAAGTAGGAAAAGTGGAAACAGTTGGCAGGGTAAGCAACCTGAAGGAACAGACAAGTTGGGACAAGTCAAAGACTGGTCTCCAAGGGCCATCTTTCGTAGGAACTAAAAACATCCTGGAATAGTACCCTTTCCAAGGGAGGGAGCCCTCTGTATGGTTCCTTGTGCTATTTAAGTCTGCAATTACCAAAGGGAAAAGGAAAATCTAATCTTTTGGGGGTTCTGGAATCCCCAAGAAGGGAGCCATGGTTTTCCAACTCGTGTAGTAACCTTCTTGAACAACAGATATGACCCATATGTCTGTTGTAATGCTAGTCCATTTTGAAAAGAATGGAGAAAGGCAGTGGGGGGAAAAAGGGATTTCTGAGAAGGTGGTCAGGTAGTCAGACTACCGGGCATGTCCAGAAAGGGAGTCTTTCGAACGAAGGATGGCAAAGACCTTCTGAGCAAAGGATGGCAAAGACCTAGGAGGCATTTGCCTGCATGTGCCCTTCTTGTGTTGGGAAGGTGCATGGGTCTCACTTTACAAAACTAGGCCTAGAAGGGTAGTTAATATGGTATTTAGGAACTGGAGAAATAAAAATATATATGTTTAAGTTCCTGAAGTTCTTTTCCCCTCTCTTGAAGGGATTTCAACAGGGCTGCAGCATTAGAACCAAATAGGCCACTGTTGTCCAGAGGGGCATCCAAAAGTTTTGCCTTGAACTCCTCAGGCAAAGGCTGCAATCTTAGCCAGGAAGATCTCCTGGAGGACAGAGCCAGATGATGTTAATCTTGCAGACACCTCACATGCATCACAACTGCACTTTATGGAGTACCTGGTAACCAAGCCGGGATTTTGCAGCAGAGTCTGTGAGATCTGTCAGCAATTTAGAGGCCTGTGAACATAGGGCCAGAATATACTCAGACATGTACCTGATAAGCCAGAGTAGAGGAGGTGTAGACCTTTTTCCCCCAATTCTCATCATTCTACTGTCCTTACCAGAGGCCAGGTGGTTGATAGAAGGTAGAAATTTAGTGTTTTTAATCAGCAGAGAAAGATCACAGTTGGGTCAGCAAGAGGACATTTGAACCACCACCTACAGTCTACAGGGACTTTATAGATCCTATCTGGCCTTTTAAGAGCAGGAGGTTGACAGTTCTTTGATGCTACAAAAAAAAGGCATCTTGGGAAGTTGGCAAACAGGTGGAAAAGCTGAATGAACAGAGATGCTGAGGTGGCAAAGCCCAGGAAAAGCATTCAAAATCCCTTGGAGAAAAAGCCTGCCAATCTGGGGAAGGCTCCTGAATGGGAGACGCAAGTTTGTGTTTCCTCGACAGGAAAGCCCACCATAGGCAGGGATGGAAGGACCAATGTAGGCCTAGGCTCCGGACCAGACAGACATCGGCAAAATCTCAAAGGCAGGAGAGGTACTGCAAGGAATGTTTGAAGCAAGTCGCAATACCCCTTACTGGTCTAATGGACAACTGATACCTCTGCAGATGTGCTGAATTAACCCTCCCTAGTGCCTTCTAAATTAGTAACTGCCAAAGGAGGAGAACCAGACTCTACGTCCTCGCCTTCATCAGCTTTGAGAGGGACATCTGGGATCAGAGGTGCAACCAAAGATTCAGGTCTCATCTTTTTCACCTTTTTCTTCAGGGGCTCACCTGACAGGCCTGGAGTACTTTCCATGCCTAGTACTAGTCGCTTTAGTCTCTGGTTTTCAAGATATAAACTAAGGGTGGACAGACAACTACAAAGAGTTTTAGAGACTAATACCTGACAGATGGCACAGGCCTTGTAATTATGATCAGAACCCAGACAGAAGAAAAAAAAAGGCGTGCGTGTGGAATCAGTCTTCCACAGTGGCACTTGCCCTTCTTAGAAGGCATTAACAGTGGAAGTTGTCATTTGGACTGGGGGCTTGGAAGTTCTGAGGCAGAAAGTGCAGACATCACTTTTATGGCTGATGTTGGCTGTTGTGTGTGCAATGTCACATGCACATTGCAGTAGCTTTAAGTCTTTGGTATACTGGCTGGTCGTACAGGTCACACGTGGGGATCTCCATGCTAGGACTACTGCAACATGGGAATAGGACATAAACTGATGCCTTTAAACCTATAATTCTAAGATACTCTGACAGAAGAGTTTGTTCTGGGAAAATAAAAATTAAAACTTGTTCCCTGTAATTCTCCACTATACCTAAAGGAAGAAAGGACATTAGAAGTGGAAAACACCCTAGAAAAACACAAGATTCCACCCAGTTCATCTGAAACTTTACTAGTCAAGCCAAAGTTTCTTTGCAAACTGTGAAGGAATTTACAAAACTGTGTTATACACTTAGGGCTGAAGATAATCACAGAGCAAAATAAAAATGCAAAAAGCACCAAAGGCTGTTGGTTGGAATGAAGTAGTAAGCATCGGTTACATGAAATGTCTTTGATCAAAGGGAGGGGTAAGACTATTACCCCCCCCCCCCCAAGAGAAGCATCTCACGTACAACAGGAAGGAACAGACCAGTTTGAGGTATAATGTGGAGGGATAACTTGAAAATGAAGTCCCACCACCAGCTGCAACATTTTAGAATGATTCTTAGAATCAAATGCAAGATAAACTCAAGGGGTCCTAGAGCTCACTTGCACCCATATGGCTTTTGGGCATTATTCATGACCAGACCCTGTGGAGAAAGAAAAGTTGCACCTTTTTTTTTTTTTTAAAGAAAGAAACTTCCCCGTTTGCAGCTGAACAGTGGCTAACAAGCTTCTTGCCCTTACCCTTAGTTTTTAGAGAAGGAACTTCTGCGTTTGCTGCAGACGCAGAGCAGCTGCTCACTTGCCTGGTGTTTTCTGCCAACAGTTAGAACTTGGAGGGAAGTTTAAAAACTGTTCTGTTGTCTCAAAGTAAGACAGGTCCCATATTTATGTTGGTCACTGTATGGGTATAAGTCTGCTCGATCCCTTTTGCCAGCAAATAGAAATTAATGCAGACCTAATGATAGATCAGGACAATCTTGACAGAACTTCGTTTTAATAAGAAGCAGTGCCCAAACTGTAACTGTCAGTTAGCCAGATTCAGAGGGTGCCAGATTTTTGCCTTATTTGGTCTGTTTTGCATAAAAAAAATAAAATAATGGCATACTTTTGAGCTTTAGATTTCATACATTTCAGAAAATTTGCATTAATTAAAAATTTGTCCTATCAACTTTAACCAGGAACCAAGACAGCAGAAGCAGCCACCAGGTCAATGAAGGTCACTCCTCTCCACAAAATAAATTACACACACTAACATGTTTTTATTACCAACACAAAACCAGATTTAGCGCTTTCATTTCAGACTTCAAACTTCAGAATAATTAACCCAATGACATATATATATATATATATACATATACACACACACATATACACACAAAACCACACACAATGGCTCATCAGGATTGATCTACAGCTAATAAGATCAGTTATGTAAAATGCATTAAAGATAAAATAAAAGTTTTAAAAAACACAAACATACTAAAATCAATTTCATAAGGAAAACAAAATAGTTTTCTATTTTAACCCAGGTACAATAGAAACATGGTCACTTAACCCAGGGGAGGTGCAAGCATCTAACTGCAGTTGCCATATCAATTCATGTGTGTGTGTGTGTATATATATATATATATATATATATATATATATATATATATATATATATATATATACACACACACACACACACACACACACAAGGTTATTGGGTTAATTATTCTGATGAAGTTTCAGGGTTTGAAACAAAAGCGCTAAATCTGGTTTGTTTTGGTAATAAAAATGTGCGTTACACACTTATTTTGTGGAGAGAACCGACCTTCACCTGGTGGCAGTTTCTGCTGTACTGGTTGGTTCCCGGTTGAAGTGTGCTGTTGCAGCGGATTCACTTTGTTCGTGTAATCAACTTTAAGTTTATAAAAGCAATACTTAAAATGTATCCTTACCTTTGGCCCTTTGTTCCCCACAGTATGACAGGGTTTGCCCATATGTCTTGCGCTGAAGAGGTTGAGAGGTACTGTGCATGTGTAAGAGGAAGGTGTATGGGTGTACGTCTGTAATAGGGAGGCAGGCAGTTGTGCATGTGTAAGAGGGAAAGAGGTGTCTGTACAAGGTAGGCAGCATACCCTTCAGCTGTCCAGGTTTTTGCAGAATGTCCATATTTTTGCCTCATATTTTCAGTCTGGTTAAAACTTTTTTGGTAAATCCCTGGCAAATCATGGAGGACTCAAGTCACAAAATAACTGCAGACTGACGATTGGGGAGAGATGGGCGAAGGCTGCCAGTCTAGTCAAATAGAATTTGATATAAAATTCTGGCATTTGTAAATAAATGTAAAAATGCAGGCATGTTTGAGTGTAATAGAATACTGTGAAATGTAGAACTACAAAATATGTGGCAACATTGCACTCAACTGGCCCAGTGAAACATGTTGTGACCCTTTCATGTTAGAACTCTGCTCCAGTGAGTCTGGATTGATCTCAAAGTGTTTTGTACTCTAAAAACAGCCACGCAGTGTATAGAGTTCAGATCACAATTGTTTTATTTCCTTTGTTGGCTTCGTGTTAGGGTGAGCAGGCAGCATGTCAGAAGAGTATGGAAAGCTGACAAGAAGCCAGCTGGCAGAGATGTGCCAGGCTAGGGGACTGGTGTATGGAAACCTAAGGCAGACCTGATTGCAGCCTTGGGTACAGCTGCATCAGAAAACAGCAGCCTGGAGGACAACCAGACTGACAGTGGAGATAACCTCGGAGAATGGACAACTCAACCTTTCTGCAGTAAACTTAAAAATCCAGCTGGAGCTAAAGAGACTAGAGTTGGAAGCCAGGCATATGGAACTAGAAGCAGCTGAGAAAATGGAGTCTACAAGCTGAGGGAAATTAACGGCAGAGGAGGCATGAGATGGAAATGCTGACTCTTCGCCAGGGTCATGGAGGTAGTGGGGAAGGGGGTAACCAGACCCCAGAAGCACAAAAGGTCAGTAAATGTCTTCCAAAGTTTAAAGGGGATAATTTTGATAGCTTCATTCATGTGTTTGAGTGGGTATTATGAAGCTGACCAAGGGCTCTGGGTACAGTTCCGAACCCCCTTACTTCATGGTAAAACTAACTTCAGCAAAAATATGACAGACTGTTTTGATTATATTGCTGTAAAGACATTGGTTAGAATGCTTTAAGTTATCACCTGAAACGTATAGCAAAAAGTTTTGTGAGCATAGACACAAGGCAGATGAAAATGTGAATATGTTGCTGAACTGAGCAAGTTTCATAGCTGGGTGAGAGGATGTCAGGTCACCACTTTTGAAGGGCTGGCAGACCTTTTGATGAGGGAACAAGCCCTTGGCACTTTGCCTGAGGACATGAGGATCTGATTAGCTGACAGAATGTGCTACTTCAGATGAGTTGGGGAAGGGAGACCTATATCTGACCAATAGGGCAGCCCTGCACAGGAAAGGGGACCCCAAGTACTGCTCATGGGTCTAAAAGGAACCCATGATGGGCAGTACAGACTACCCCAACAGAATCAGCCAGTAGCAGGGGAAGCCACTACTCCAGGTAAACCTCCAGGAGCTAGGGTCAAATGTTTTGAATGCAGCCAGTATGGCCATGTGGCATACAGATGAACACGGAGGCAAGGTGGAGAACCGAAGGTGAGGGAGCCAGTGGGAAGAAAATGCCAATAGTGGGTTGTCTTGAGAAAACAGGGGTATGGATCTACCCTCCTGCAATGTCCTGAGAGGGAAGGATTTGGATGAGGCAGTCCCCATGTACTTATGCAGTTATACGCAGTGAGGCTACGAGATGAGCAAGTGGGTCTGGTAGCCTGAGGGAGACCCAGACACTGCATACTTGCAGCCAGGACTGTCGAGGTGGTTACTTCAGGAAAGGAGCTGCTCTGTAGCAGTGAGACAGAATGGGAGCCACAGCTGCTTGCGGGTACTGATGTTCCCTTGGACAGGGTAACTGCAAAGGTAGAGGTGAATAGTAGTACCCAGGCAGTGAGGCACCACTGTCGGAGGATGCCAGACTTCCTGTGGAAGGGGAGCTGGGAAGGGTTACAAGGAGGGAGTTGCTCTCAGACCCTACATTGCAAGGCCTGAGGCAGGTAGCTAGGGAGGCACCAGATTCTCAAGGGAAGGAAGAAACTATATACTGGGACAAAGGGTAACTACACAGAGTGGACCCCTGAGGGAGAGCTACAACGTGAGAATACAGCAGTTGGTAGTGCCTAAAGCTTACCATCTGGCACTTCTAGCCATAGCCCATGATATTCCCTTTACAGGTCATATAGATGCAAAACGTACAAAGAGGCATATTATACAAAATGCCAGAGATGCAAGGACCTGTGAGCAGTGCCAAAAGGTCAGCAAAGCAGGAGACAAGGCGAGAGCTCCTTTGATGCCTTTGCCTGTGATTGAGGAGCCATTTTAGAGGGTAGCTATGGATATTGTGGGTCCTCTTGAGTACCCAAAGTTCCACGGGGAAAATTTATATCCTAGTGATAATGGATTATGCTACATGATACCCTGAGGCAGTGGCTTTGTCCTCCATTGAGGCAGAGAAGGTGGCAAATGCTTTGGAGATTTTCAGTAGGGTAGGTTTCCCAAGGGAAATTTTGTCTGACAAAGGTGCCAATTTTGTGTCAGACCTGCTGGCTTGTATGTGGAAGTCCTGTGGGGTGAAGCACATGAAGACCACCCCCTACCATCCCCAGACTAATGGTCTTGAGAGGTTAAACTCTACAATCAAAGTCCATGCTACGGGCATTTGCAAAGAGAGTGGGACAAATATCTGCCCCATCCATTTGCTTAGAGAGGTTTCCCAGGAATCCACAAATTTTTCACTCCGAGTTGTATGGGCATAGGGTGAGGGGACCTCTAGATTTAATTCAAGAGGAGTGGGAAGGTGAGTGTGAGAGTCTCACAAGGAGTCTGTTGTGGCATATGTCCTAAACCTCAGGACAAGTCTCAGGGAACTCATGAGCTTGGCCCAGGAGAACCTGCCAGAAGCCCAACAGAAAAGGTGTGGTATGACAGGAAAGCTCATGCTAGAGTATGCTGTAGGGCAGCAGGTGGTGGTGCTCATTCCTGTCAGACAAGTTGCAAGCAGTTTGGGAGGGACCCTACAAGGTGGTAAGGAAGGTAAATGTTAACATGGTGGAACTGCTAGGCAGAAGGCGGGGGCACAAGTTGTACCATGTTAACATGATGAAACCTTACCATGATAGGAAGGCCCTTGTGCTGAACATTTGCAGTGGATTGCAGGAGTCGAGAGATTTTGCGACTGATCTCCTCAGTGAGGCTCGAGCCGACACCTCAGTGGAAGGTGTAGCAATATCCCAGCAGCTATCTCCTACCAAAGTTTGAGAAATCAGAGCAGTGTTGCAGGAATTTGGGGATGTACTCCCTGGGAAACCAGGGTGCACCCACCTGGTGCAGCACCAGGTGGATATAGGACCCCAAAGGCCTATTAGGCAGGCCCCTTATAGGGTGCCTGAGAAAGTCAAACAGACTGAGGGAAGAGGTACAGGAGATGTTGGAACTAGGACTGATTCACGAGTCCAACAGCACCTGGGCCTTGCCAGTAGTGTTGGTGCCAAAGAAGGATGGCAGCACCAGGTTGTGTGTGGATTACAGGAAATTCAAGAGTCAGAAGCTTACCCCACGCCTAGGACAGATGAGACCCTAGAGCAGCTGGGTGGGGCTAAGTATCTTATAACCATTGATCTTACCAAGGGTTACTAGCAGGTGCTAGAGAGAAGTCAGCCTTTGTGACTCCTTTTGGCTTGTACGAATTCAAAGATGCCCTTTGGGATGAAGAATGCCCCAGCGACTTTCCAGAGGCTGGTAGATCACATCTTAGCAGGAGGGTTTGCCCTTGCTTACATGGATGATATTGCTATCTACAGACATTCCTGGCAAGAGCACCTTCAGTATGTCAGGGAGGTGCTGGGTAGACTACAGAGGGCAGGGTTGACCATTAAGTAGAGCAAACATCAGGTGGGTATGGCAGAGGTTTCCTACCTAGGACAGAGTGGGGAGTGGTAAGATAAGGCCAGAACCTGCCAAAGTGGAAGCTATTCAGGCATGGCCTACACCAGTTACCAAACAGCAGGTGAGGGCATTCTTAGGGACAGCAGGGTACTACAAAAAGTTTGTTCCTAGTTCTAGTACCATAGCTGCTCCCCTCACGGGCCTGACAAGAAAGAACAGGCCAGATAAGGTAGTGAACCCCAGCATGTGAGCAGGCATTTCAGAAGCTTAAGGATGACCCCCTGTGTTAGCCTGTCCAGACTATAGCAAAGAATTTGTTGTGCAGGTGGATACTTCAAACTATGGGGTGGGGGCTGTACTTAGCCAGATTTCTTCAGTGGGAGAAGAGCACCCGGTGATTTATCTCAGTCGTAGGCTCCAACTCAAGGAGGAATGCCATGCAGCAGTAGAAAAGGAATGTCTAGCCATTGTGTGGGCACTAGACAAACTTCAGCCTTATCTGTATGGAAGAAAAGTCACTGTGATGACAGATCACAACCCCCCTAACATGGTTAAACAGAGCCTGTCAGCAAACTGCCAGGTTGCTAAGATGGAGCCTGGGATTGAAAGTATATATGTCAGTGCAGCACAGTAGTGGGAGTAGCAGGGGTGAGGTACACCCAGATAGACTGGACAAAAGCAATGTTTCTCAAGGGGCACTTGAAAAACTTGCCGAGTTCCCCCCCGGGGGGGGGGTGACGATTGGGGAGAGATGGGTGAAGGCTGCCAGCCTAGTTTAGAATTTGATGAACAATTCTGGCATTTGTAAATAAATGTAAAAATACAGGCATGTTTTCTTCAGTGTAACAAAATACTGTGAAATGTGGAACTGCAAAATGTAACATTGCACTCTACTGGCCCAGTGAAGTATGTTATGACCCTTTCATGTCAGAATTTGGCTCCAGTGAGTCTGGATGAAGGTTTCATGCCCATAGTTTTAAGGTTAATGTTTATGACCAGAATTTATATATGGAAGGTGCTTTATTGCTCTGGTTTCTGCTACAGTGTATATGTGAAATGCCTTGTATTGTAAGTTTCTGAGCAGGTGTTAGATTGCTAAATAATGCAGTTTGTGGCCTGGGGGGGGGGGGGTCAAAATAATGTAATTTGGGAGGGCCTCAGCAGAGTTGTTGGTTAAAGTTTTGATCTTGGATGTCTAACTCAGCACTCTGCCTTATGCTCACATGCAAGTTTTAGCACTGATTTCTTGTAGGAAGTTAAAGCTAATAAAGATTAGGTATTGTTCTTTTGAAATCAAACCTGTCAAACCTGTCCTACTGTATTACTTAAGTTTGTGTGATCTCTGAACTATTGGATATCTCTGTGGTGTAGTAGTATTGTCGTGTTTGAATTATTTATTAAATATTTAAAAAATCTTTACCTGTGGCAGGTTTATGTAGAGATAAATTATGCTTTAGAGTACTTTATTGTAATAAGAGCAAATGTCAGGTGTGTAAGCCTCGAGACTGATTAGTCATACTATCATTGGATTATAATATTGCACAGCAATACTTTGACACCCTTTTAAGGGGCTTTTAGTAGCGGATAATTAACTGGGTGGTGGCAAGAATTACTACTGCATGGTCTGGATAATAGGGGCACAGCTGGAGAACCTGTGCCAGCCTTTTCCCAGGAAAGTCTGTTTGGTCGTATAACCTCTTCTCAAAGTGTGTGTGTGTGTGTGTGTGTCTCTTATGTATGCATGTATGTACCCGCTACCTGGGCAGAGACATGAAGCACTGGTTGTAGAGGGTACTGGAGGTTTTAGCCTGCCAGTTAGGCTGAGACCTGGACCCTATAGCTGTGCCAATCGGGAGTCTTATTGGGGACCTGGTGAGCAAAGGAGCAACCAGCCTCAGACTGTGATCTGTGTGTGCACTTAAGGGAAATTATACTTTACTGTGTGTATTAGTTATCCTTTCTTCTATGAAACTACCTCCCTAGCGTTTGTGGTGAAGACTTGAGGCTCCTTGATTGCTGGGCCAGGGCATGGTAGTCAGACATTTGAGCATCAGACTTCATAGCCTTCAGAAAATTTGTACCAATGCAAAACTTGTTCTACCAACTTTCCAAGTTTACAAGACCAAAAATTAAAATGTGTCCTTAGTTTTGGCTCTCTAACCCCCCCCCCCCCATTATGGCAGGTGCATTTTAAGAAATTTGATTTCAAGTGCATCTTCAAGGAGGAAAGAGAAGTCTACTGCTGCTCATGCTAAGTCTGATTACAATGTGCAACAGATTTGTTTAGCTAGTTATCAAATACTACCACTGCTGCAGCCTTTTAAAGCTGTGTTAGTAGCATAACAGGTAACATGCTTGCATTTTAATGCATAAGGCTATGGATTTTACTCCCACAGCATATTGGATTGTTGATACTGTTTTGCATTTTTAGGGGATGGGTTCTCAAGTCCTGAATACGTCCTTTTGAATGAATGAGATGCCTAGTAACTATGAACCTGTTTTCAGTTTGCCACCCATGCAATATTACCAGCTTACCATTTTTGTAAGTACACAATCAAGGGCAGCAGGCACTGAATTTGTAGATTAAACACAAAAATAAAAGTTGTTCGCTAGCAGCAACCTTTTCATTAGTTACAGATCTCTAAGGTGGAATTATTCAGATGACTTACTTCTGCAAAGACTGTGCATATTGACTGATATTGGATTGTAATGACAGAAGTTTGAGTGGCCCGGTTTTGTCATTAATTGGTTAATATGTTTTTTCACCTCTTACTAGAAAAATGTGCAGAACTACACATTTAAAACATGTACTACCAAGTGCTGCTGTATTATACAAGGGACATAAATTTACACAATCAGGAAGGTGAATCAACGAACTTTTGCATGCTCCTAAAAATGTTCACAAGGGACCTATGGCTTGAAAACAGCCCAAAGGTAAACAATCCAGATGCATTTTCTTGAATGTGTGTTTCAATGCTGTTTCAGTGAATGAGAGTTTCAAAGGCAGATAAGTTGTAATGTTAAGTCTGTTTTCATGGAGACTATATTGCTTTTAGATTTGGCAAATGTCTGTTCAGCTTTAGCAAATGTTTGTGCTATAAAATTTGAAATACAAGTTTTAAATCAACTCCAAACATCTGCAATCACTGTAGAAGTAAAGCAGAAAACAGTATGCACACTGAGAATTTTGAACATTGTTTATGGCAACTGCCAAGTAATGGGACACAAATGGCTGCGTAGTGGTGGTGGGGGGCTGCTCAGTCAAAATGTTTTCCTTTATAAAAGGGGTCCTCCAGCTAGCAATGTTTCGGAACCACTAACAATTATGGGGATTCCAGGTAAGGGAAAAGGGGATCCAAAGGGGTTCATACAGATCGTATTTTTAGGTTGTCTAGTTCTGGAAGGATCCTTCCTTCCATGATCCTCCCTTCCACTCCCCCCCCCCCACTTAGGTAACCCCCCTTCAGGGGGTCAAATACCTCATCAAGAAGAGCATTTCAAATTTCAGTCTAAACACATGCACACAAAAAGTTACATAAAAGTAAAAAGTGATCAATTAACAAAAAAATACACAGTGGAGACATTAACAGTTTATTTTCAATACACCAAATTAAATGTTTAACAATGTAAAACAAAATTCACAGGTGTGTGCGGCTAGCTTCAGATCAGATTTTTAATTACAATTCAAACAATGTCCAGCAAAGAAATTCATAGGTTGCTGTACGGCTAGCTTAACTGGAGAAAATGGCCATTACTCTGTGCGGCTTGCGTCTGGAAGACCTTTGTGCAGCATTCAAGGACAACTTAAAAGTCAGGACGATCCTTCTTCAGTTTGCTATAATCGGTCTTAACTGCAAAAAACTTAAACAGGACAACTATTACTTCAAGTGACTGAACAAAGTTTTAGCACATTATAAAGCAATCCAAGCTTTAATGCAAAAAAGACAAGAATGACTAGTGACCTCTGTATCCTACACACCTTTACATGGAAAAGCTTGGACAGTATTAACAAAACTGAGGAAAATGAGAACAAATCCACATACGGAATTAAACAAGCCACCACAACCACTGTGAAGTCAAACTTTAGCTGAAATAGTTTAGTTGACAATGTACATATACAAAAGGGAAACTCATGAAAAACAAAATAAAAACTTCAAGCCTAGTCTGCACAGGCTGCAGCAGTTCTTTAAGCCATGCCATATTGCACTGTTATCAATATGTACGCATCTTGTAAGATGCTTAAGCTGTACATGTAGTATGCAGAACTACAGACAGACGCATACAAAGTTTGCTCAATTTACCTTAATATAGCTAGGGACCACCCTAAGGCCCCCCAATGAAAGTGAGCATATGCCCAACAAGGACAGTCCAGTAAACCAAAGAAAAATGTAATTACCCAAAATCCTTTAAAAAACATTTTAACAATGGCTTCTGCCAGCATGTAGTACAACCTAATGCTAGCACACTCAATTCAAGCCACCCCAGGCAGTGAGACTGTTAGTGGAAAAATGAACATAACCTCCACCTTGCATTGAAACCACCACTTCAAGAAAGTGGAACTACTCACAATAAAACCTACTATAATCCAGTGGGCTATTCACCAACAGCTAAATTAAACACCCAAGCGATTTATGACCTCCTTCAGGAAAGGCAGAAATCTCTTGCAAGCAAGACACCAAATACCAAACTCATCATATGGGCCCTTCCCTCAGCTGCCCTCTAGGACAGAAAGCATGTGAATGCATTTGCCAAAAGATAAAAGCACGCACACATCAAGCTAGGGTCCAACTGCTAAAACAAGCTGCAAGAGATTAGATCAGAGGATTACATCATACAACCATTAAAAATTCTTACAAAGACAATGTCTTCATTCACATTCCTGAAAACTACTTACCAAGGAATGTCTAATTGTGTTTCTGGCTAGAATGCATGGAATTTCACTATTTCGGCAGCAGCAGGCATCGTACCAGTATTCCTATCAGGTGCAGTGTGCCACTTACCAAGCACAGGGGCCCAAAGACTGCCATGGACAAAACTGACCTACTGGTCTGCAAGGCTAGTTGCCAGCAACAGAACATAGACATCCTTGACATCACATCCACGTGGGACAAAGTTGCTAACTGGACTTACTACAAGAAGCCTCTTCTGCAAGGACTGCAGTGGAAGACCTGTACAGTTCCAAGCCTAGTTTGGAACACCTACAAACGCAGGAGCTCAAGTAGTCTGCAGTACCAAGCTTAAAAAGGATTCTACCCATTACAGTATCTCAAATTAATGCAGGCTTAATGGATCTATACAGTATTAATTAATGACATTACACTGCAAATATTTAGTTTATGCGAACAAACAAGATATATAGATTTTTTTACACAACCTACATTATACAGGCAACGTATACCTATACGCATCTACATGCATTTTTCACACATATATTGAATACACATAGAATAAAGTAGAGACAGCAGATGCTATATACATACAAAATGTACACAATACACAGGTGTATGAATTTTTTTTGTTTAGCATTTTTCCTAAAAAAAAAAAAAAAAAATGTAGTAAACAGGACAAACAGTATACAGCCCACCTTCAGTTCTATGTCAAGATGTCTGCACAAACATTATACACCAAAAGCATTTTCTGTCACAGCCACCCACTTCCCAATCACTTAGTGGGATCTCCTGTTCTACCAACTGCACTCAGACTGGCTGCACACCCCCACAGGAAAGTAAACCCAAGTGATAGTTGCTTTGTTTTACCTGCTCAATTTTGTTTTCAGTTGAAATCTGCTTGGCCTTGTATTTTGGTTCTATGCGAGAGACGCTTCTGTAGCTCAACTGTCTGATTTTCATGAACGTCAGACTGTCTCGGATTTTAGATTCTGCAGGAATTTGTCCCCCAAACAGCAGACAGCTATGGTTTCTTCAGTAAAGCTTAAATACAGTGAATTCCTGGAAAAAAGATTTCTAGGCTGCTTAAAACTACAGCACTTCTGATGATTTCCTGCTAGTTTTTCCTACCCACCCTTCCACTTGTTGATCTGCTTGTTAAACCTGGTATTTTTAAACAGCCCACCCCTACTCCAAATGGAGCTTAAAACCCCTCCCTTTCTACACTGCTATAGACCCAATTAATTTGCTCTTCCTTGGGCTTTATATCTGTGCATTTTGCCAGCTAGACGTTGGATAAAGTACTGTATTTTACACAGTAGCAAACATTTCTTTTTACATTAAGAGGTCAGTGGATTTTGCATGAAGTTCAAGGGGGGGGGGTAGCTTGGTCGGTTTAGGTTGGGGAAACACTATTAAGAAGCCCTTCAGCCAATAAAACTACATGCAGAAAAATCAGCTTATCTTGTTTTTAGTGATTTTATAAATTTTGTACAAAGGAGTGGCTCGTCTCATTTATACAAAGTAAGTTTATTGAATAAAGTTATAAAAGTACAATACTATATCTGTATTTAAAGTTTGTCTGTACAAGCACTTCACGTCATACACTCCTTTACTGTGCTTTTATAATCAAAAAAGGACTGGGATTATTGTGGCAGTAGGAATTTCCCTGTCCGAGCTGGGAAGCACACAAGACCCAAGTATTTTTTCGCACTTCTTATATACTGTACAGTTCTGTCTACTGCTGCTTTAAGTAACTGTAGGTAGTTTGTGTGGTCTTGTTACAGTTGGATTCCAAACCAGCTAGTCCGCGATGAGCTGTTTTCCTGCACCCTTGTGGCAAAAAATGTTTCTTGAAACAGCTGCTGCTCTAGGAGTAGCTCAGCTGCAGAATAAGCAGAGTTGCCCAAATGATCAACCTTGGCGTACACAAAGTATAGGTCCATCTTGTAGTCTTTGTGCTACCAGCATAGCCCTGCGAAATTAACCCATTCCCTTCCCAGAGCCTATCATGGATTAGCAGTTCCCTCATCTCTCTGGCCAGCCTGACAAGACATGAGCATCCTAAGGCAATTTAACAATTGTTACATGTATATGGACAACCACTCATTCCTAAAACAAAACACTTTGTGAGAGATGTAGTCATACTACAAAACTACTCACACACAAGGACAAAATGTTAAATAAGCTGTCACAGCACACATGCTTCCCATACTACAAGACAAACCCATGTATGTGGAGGTACTCACTGTCAACTTTAAAAAAAGGTCTTCCAAATGGAAACCACAACACACATGTATGTACCTATCCATACACGTTTACTTATCTATACACAGGCACACACTAACCCCACAAGGTGGGCCACCACAAAACCTAATGACTATTATAAGACACATGGGAGGTTCCCCTCTTTAGGCTGGAGCAGAGTGGGCTACAGTTAACTGCCCATCAGGTGCCAGGATCTGTCAAGCCACTCAACCACAAGTACCAGTCCATCATAATCCCATGTGGGGGTGAAAGACTTGAGACATACCTCACTGGACTACATTAAGAAATACATGACAGAGCTCTCAAGACTGTGTCATAGGCAGTTTTAGGCCTAGCAACATTCTACCTTCTCCAAGGAGGATGCCACAAAAACCCACACAACTGGCTTACCATCCGGAGTCAGTCCAGGGGAGGGATCCAATATGTGCCAGCCTGGGATGAAATGGTCGACAGGCCATGCTGCTTTGCCAGAAATCTCCTCTAGGCGTTTGGATACTGGCAAAGGAAATCACCCACCCATGTACCTTTAGGCAGTATCAAAATAACCAGCCTCCAATACAACAAAATTCTCTAGATAAATTCAAGGTACTGCTGCCCAACACTAGACGTCTAGTAGTGCACCCCTGAAAGCACTTCTCATTCTGGAAGATGCCGACATCCATGCAGTCAGAGACATTGTTAAAAGGTGCAGAAAGCACACATGCAGTCAGAGACATTGTTAAAAGGTGCAGAAAGCACACAGACCATGCAAGACTACAATACCTTCCATACATTCAGACCACAAATTGACTGCGAAAGAACCAAAGGGAAGTGGTGTATCCATCTTCATTAAGGATAAATTACACCTCGAGAATGGTCAAACAATTGGACTCTCAAGCTACTCCATGTCCAACTATAGGCAAAGCCCCCTACCATATCATAGCTAACCAAGCCCCCCACCATGAAACAGGAAAAGCAAACCACATACCTGGACTTACTGGAGTCACTTGTCACAGGCACCTTACTCATGGACAACTGTAATTATCCTATCAACTGGAAACACACACAACCACAAACAAGCTGGCTCAGAGGTTCTTGAACTTTGTCAGCGCAAATGCTCTGGAACAGTTAGTCAGCACACTCAGAGGCTCAAATGTCCTGGACATAGTACATGGCAGAGCACTGCACCCT
This sequence comes from Protopterus annectens, assembly GCF_019279795.1. Classification (NCBI taxonomy): domain Eukaryota; kingdom Metazoa; phylum Chordata; order Ceratodontiformes; family Protopteridae; genus Protopterus; species Protopterus annectens. The sequence goes on along the minus strand of NC_056732.1, from coordinate 307,579,029 downwards.
CCTGTGTGATGTCCTTCCTGTTAAAGGCAGCCATAAAAATAATTTTCAATACAATTACAGACACCCCATCAAGCTCAAAAATGCTAAAGAAAAAAAAAAAATTACCGCCCAAGTGATAGTATAAGAAGTTTCAAAGCCCCCCCAATGCAGACAACATGGACAATGTCCTGCATAGCCACAAGCAGTTAGCCAAGGAAAATTAGAAGGCATTTTTGAACTACATATGAAATCTAACACAGAATACCCAGCTATGCACTGAAATGGTTGTGGATGGCATCAATCATATTCAACCAGAGGTAAATCTGTTAGCCAACAGTTTGGAGCAAACCTCACCTAGTCCCCTCCAGTCATCCCTCAAAGTATACCCACCATCATTCTAAACACAGCATCAACAGAACTAGACATCCCAGGTTGCTTTTTGAACTTCATGACCTACCAGATGCACTTGGATACTTGTTTAACCACAACCTATAAAACCAAGTTCCAGCAGAATGGATGAGAACATCAGTAATCCCTCTGCATAAAAACAGGGACCATCCACAGACTCTGGGAATTATAGGCTCATAAGCTTGACTAGCCTCATCTGCAAGAATTATTATGGACCTTAATGACACAATCTCCAAACTCTGGACCCAACCTAGTTTGGATATATTAAGGGTAGGTCATCCCCATTAAACATGGCTGACGTTCTAGGAGCATCACCAAGGCCCTGGACAAGGGAAAAAACAGCACATACCACCTATCTTGACCTAGCCAAAGTATTGGACAATCCCAAACTCTGGTATTACAGGCAGAATCTCCCAATTGGAAATTAACCCCTGCATTACCAGATGGTAAGCCAAGTGGCTCACCAACAGGACACATACTGTCAAAGTAAGTCACTTCACCTCCAGCAAAAAAAAAAACAGTAACATACCACAGGGTTCTGTGCTGGGCCCTGATCGGACCACTTCTCAGATGTCCAGGCAAACTTAAACAGCCCGTGACTGACCAAGTTCGTTAAGGACTGCAAACTGGGAGCAAATCAGAGTCCACCAATGTTAACATACTGCAGACAGGCTGAACAGACACAAAATGATTGGTGTCAAAGCCATGGAGTAAAGCTTAATGGAGGGGAACAAAACAAACCTCAGTGTTTATTCCCTCTCCCTGCTAATTCTATAACAGAAGCACCCTCTGTAGACTCAATGCTATGTGATCTGGGTACTCTGGTTAATAGCAATTTTGACCACCATGTATCTAGAGTAGTAAGGAAATCCTTCCATGCAGCACAACTTGTAAGTACGGAACGACTGTGCCAAGACACCAACACAAGCAACATTCACCAACAAGCATATTTTACACAGCAAAAAAAAACTGGAAAAAAAATCCATTGACTAGAATATGAATATTGGTAAACAGAAAAAATATACTGCGATGTCTAAACTATCCCTCATCTCGGAGGCTGACATACTTGCTAAAGTGATCCAAATATTGTCTTGAAGCCTGTCAAACATATGTAGTGTGCTTGTGTTTAGGACAAAGAGGATGAGACAAACCAAAGTTAAGGAGGAGAGCAGGAAAAATAGCTTCACAAGTAACGAGAAAGAAAAAATCTGAAGAAACACTATGGGGGGGGGGGGGATTACAGCTATGACCTGCTTCCTGTAATTCAGGGCTCAAGGCCCTCGCCTCCACTCGCCTACTGCACAGCTCTGGGCAAGTCACTTGGACAGAGTGCTCACAGGTCACCCATGAACATAGTCCACTGGTTTTACCTGGTTAACCAGACCAGCAAACATGCAGAATGAAACATTTAGCTACGGGGGGGGGGGGGCAAAATGCTAGTGTTGCACAAGATTGTTAGACAGGTTTTAAAATAAAAGGTAGGGGTTCCATAAAATGGAGGAGAATCAGTAACACGGGGGGAAATGAATGGGGAAGTCATTTGATTTCTCTCCTTCCAGCCATCTGCCCCCACCCACCCATGATCAGGCAGCCTGTCCTGTCAGCCAAGACAAATGTCTCCCATTCTCAGACAGCCTGTCCTGTCAGCCAAGACAAATGGCCCCCATTCTCAGACAAGAAGTACAGTAGAGAGTCAGATGACCTGAAGTATCAATTATCCGAACCAGCCTGCCAAAGTTTTTGGGTAAGAAAAATATTCACTTGAGCATGCTTTTTGAGCTTTTAGCCAGCTCATGTGCGAAATATTTTTTTATTTCCACTGAATCACTAAATGGCTGAAATGTGTACTCCAGCATGCAGAAAAATAAAGACTTTAGAATTCGTTTTTTTTTTTTTTTTTTTTTTTTAAAATCAGGTTCAGTTGTATGTATGACCATCTGAACTGGCCTTGGTCCCCAATCAGTTTGGATAATGCTCCCTACTGTACACTTTACTCAGCAGCAATTAGATGGAACATACAACATACAAAAGTGGAGCCCAACTCACGAGAGGGAGAATATACAATTCTTTTATAAGCTCCAAGTTTGTTCAAACCTATCCCCAAATCAGATAAGATCACATTCACCTCCCCCAAACAAGTAGCAGCAGTGAGCAAAAATCAACATGAAAGCTGTCATTCAGAAATAGTTTCCTAATGCTGAAGACTACCAGGATTCTGCAACCCTGCCCCCTCAGCAGACCCTCCAGACTAGCAGCCCAAGGGTCCCTCACAGACTGAACATCACTTTTCCCAGCTGGGTGACCACAGCCAAGGCTCAAAGCCTCCATCAACTCAGCATTACCCGGACACTGTCACAAGCATTGGTCCATTACAAAACTACAATAGTAATGCAACTGCAGCAGTGCTCAAAAGGGATGTGAAACCATGACAAGTTGCATCATGCGCATCACATATTTAATGCAGAAGCAGTAAGCAGCAATGCACAGAAGTAAAGATGGAAAGGATGCCAAGACTACACAGAATGAAAGTCTAGCAATATGCAATCAAGGTGTAGATTTTAGCAACAGCACACCTGCATAATGTGGTGCATTAAATACACCAAACACATCAAGTGAATGAAAGAATCAGTAAGGTAAACATGGTGTACTTTGACCTTTCCCAGCTGCTGGCCTACTCCTGATAGGGGACACTGCATCACACACTTGACGTAGTTTATTTACAAACAAAGCATAATATTGACAATCCCCAAAAGACTCCATAGAATGTCAAAAGTAATCTTGTCCTATTGCCCAGGGAACCATAACCCTACCATGCATGCAGCCAACATAAAAAGCACTGCAGTGGCTATTCCACACCCTTGTGTTTTACCAAAAGTGCATGGCCTGCAATAGTGTTCCAAAACCTCATAGTTTGAGCTCAGAGACTACAAAAAATTTAAGCAAAGATAAAATTCTTGCTGCCACACCTATAAATAACCATCCTAAAAAAAAGTGTCTACATCTTTACTGTACAACATCTCACCACATACACAACGCCTACAAGGACAACTACTCTTGACACTGTCATTACAGAACTACTGGCTCTGCAAAGACGTGTACTATTGTAGCATGCACCTTTCCTATAGGCAAACCAAATCTTCCTTGCTGACTGGTCTGAAGAACAGTGCCCAGCACTGCTAAAGCAGGCAAAGCAAAAGTAAATATACATCTATATCCATAGTGGACTGTAAATAACAGCACAGCAGACTAAATTTAAGATGACAGTATCTGTTAAATGTGTACCGTACATGACCAGGCCTAGCAGAAATGGCTTTCAGAAGTAAATGCAACTCCATACTTGGGCCCATTACAAATGCTAAAGTTAAATTTTAGCAAGTGCTTCACCCATAGTCCATATCCAATTGTGCTCAGTGCTTCAAAACAAACCCATTACATTCTAGGGCTTGCCACTGATGTGCAAAGCTACTCACAAGTTATACTCAAATCTGGTGGACTACTTGGGAGATTTGAGGGCTTGTGGCAAACAGCAACATTAAAAAAAAAAAAAAAAAAAAAAAAGACCATAGGACTGCAGCTCTACTCAGTTCATAGGTAGGTACTAGGCCATCAACCCAAGGGGCCTACATAAGCCTAGCCAACAAGGTTCCCTGGCTTACACCACCCAAGAAAGTTATTTTCCTGTGCCACTGTTGAACAGAGACACAGAAGTCATCCCCGGGGTGCATTTCCCATCCACTCAAGATTTTTCTTGAAGAGTGCCAATGAAGAACTTTGACAGATGGGTAGCCTGTTCCAGAGTATGGGAAGTCTCTGGGACACTATCCCTCCAGCATGTCCTATTTATTGTGGTGACAATGTTTTGGTTCCTAGAACATGTAGCTCGGAGGGATTGTGATTTCTTTAGGTGTAGCATGTCCAACAGCTCTGGGTTTGACATAGCTTTGCGTTAGGCAGAGATCACCTCGGTATAGGCGATATGCTACGTAGTAAAGCAGAGTTAGAGGTGGTCAGTGTAGGGCATTTGTTTGATGCCAGTAATCCTCTGGGGTACTTCTATGGCCTTTCCAGGTGTAGCATGTCCAACAGCTCTGGGTTTGACATAGCTTTAGGCAGAGATCACCAGTAAAGCAGAGTGAGAGGTGGTCAGTGTAGGGCATTTGTTTGATGCCAGTAATCCTCTGGGGTACTTCTATGGCCTTTCCAGGTGTAGCATGTCCAACAGCTCTGGGTTTGACATAGCTTTGCGTTAGGCAGAGATCACCTCGGTGTAGGCGATATGCTACGTAGTAAAGCAGAGTGAGAGGTGGTCAGTGTAGGGCATTTGTTTGAGGCCAGTAATCCTCTGGGGTACTTCTATGGCCTTTCCAGCTGCTGTAGAGGTCTTGAGGTACATTCCAAAAGGGGAGTTTCTCTACCATGGTTCTGATGAGTGTCGAGTAGATGGGAACAACGACCTCTTTTTCCTGGATGAGAACCCTTTAATGATGAGATGTGCCACGTAGGACTTCTTTACTACTGTGGTGATGAGACTATCAAAATGAGAGACTACTGTCCACCTGGATCCCAAGGACTCATCACGCATTCAGTGTTAAGTAGACTGCTGCCAATGTGGTAGTTCATGGGTACAGAGTGTTTACCAAAGGGGATGACACTGCACTTTTTTCATGCATGAAGACAGCTTTACAAAAATCAAGAATCACAGTGGTGACTGCCACACATATAACTCGCATCATCTGTGCGTCAATTTAAAAGCAGACAGACTTCTGCACTGAAAAAAATGTCAGACATCAGTTAAGTGGCAGAAGTAGTTAGCCAGGATTGTCAAATTGGATGCCAAAATCCAAGGGGGAAGTAAAAAAATGCTCAAGCTGTCAAGAGGGAAATTCCTCCATTAAAAGCGCCAGATTCTCTGTGTTAGCGCCTTACTGGCAACATACCAATGGACCAGAAACAGTATTTTTAATGTGCAGCAAGCAAACAAATCAAATGGGGTGCACTAACAAAATGGGATCACTCCGCTGGATAAGGACAGTGTCTGCATGAGATACACCAACTGGTGAGCAAAAGTAACAGAAGCAGACAAGAAATAATCCATGCCATAGTGTCTATATGCAGACACATTAGGATGCAATATACCTACAGCTATTCATGCAATCTTCAATACCAAGGACTGCGAACCAGAAAGTGTCAACTGCAAAAGGGAAGAGGGTAAGATACAACACTTCAGTGTTAAGACACCAGTAAAAAAATGCATATCAATAAATAAACACCAGCATATGCTGTGCCAGACACTGTTTAATGCCAAACATATAGTATTTGCAGAAATCTTCCACCAAGACTACTGGGAGAGGAGATAAACACATGCAGACAATAACCTGCAGGATCATGGACAGCAAAATGAAGTGCCATTAAGCTGATATCACTGCAATGCAAAAAGTACAAACGTTTGGATGACTGAATCATCTGCAGACTTGTGTGCAGTCATCTTTACATATCAAGCATGGAGAAAAAGCCATTTTAAAATCAGTGCAGAGATGCGTCCAAAATTAAGTGAATGAAGAAATGTCAATGGTCATAAGTGGACAGAACTTTACAGTAATGTGGAACATTTTTCTTACACGGCTTTATAAGAGAAAACAAATGTAGGTCTGCTATATTCAGTGTGAACTACAAATTCAAAACTGAAGAGTTGCACTGTCACATCTTAGGCTATGCTGCACAATTCCAAGTAGTACTTTCTATTCAAGACCTGGCTATTAGATTTAGAAATGGAGGCAGTCAAACATCTCAGGACAGAGCACTAAAACAGCAAGTATGTAACATGATAGGGCTGCAGAAGGGGCAACAAGCACACTACTAAGGAATACTTGAGAGGCTACTTCCTTGTCCTCCAAACTCAAGCTTCAAATTCTTTAAAAAGGGAAAAGACGGTCCTTTCTATTCACAAGGACACAATTCACCAAACAAGACTGAGCAGACTAAGGTTTGAATGCTGCTGCTATACTGCAGATCAAAGACTCTGCTTTAGCAAGTAATTTCTTGCAAAAATACCAACCACAAAAAAAAAAAAAAAAAAACACACACACGTCTGTGCCCAGAACATTACAAGGTTGAACTGGTTTAGGTGGCCAGAAACAAGTGAAGAGTAAACCAACAGTATACTTACAATACCTGGGCATTAAAGTGCTACAAGGACAAGGATAAAGAATTGAGCCCAGGATGAGTCAAAACATTGGAACTTGGAGCTGACACACAAACATGTTTACAAGAACAGACTAAGTAAAAACCTGATCATAAGAGGAAAAAAAAAAAACCTTGTCAAAGTGGTCAGCAGCAGCAAACAAGCACATTAAAGGTCTAGGCCTTAGCAATAAGAAAGCATCTGTATGAAGAAAGTAGTTAAGCCCTACTCACTCATGACAAAGGTTACAAAAGCCACTTAGAGAGAGACACACACACACACACACACACACACACACACACACACACACACACACACACAGAGACAGTCAGGGTGGCTACATCACTAGCACTAAACGTAAGGAAAAGTTTGTTCAATTAATGCATACAAAAATTGAAGGTAAAAAAGTATCATATGTCATTTCAAAGCAAAATACGAGCACTTTTTACCAAAATCTCTCGAAGACTATAAATGATTTTAGAGTGCTGCAATGCTGATTCAGAGGACTTGGTTTTGCAGGGTGTTCATCAGGAACATCCTTCATGGATGATCAGAAATACCTGCCGTGTAGGATTCAAATTCAGTCCAAGTTTTACCAGGTGCTCCTCAAAACCATAGGTGTGGCATTCCTTCAAACCATATGCAAAGTCTAAGAGGCGTCCAAACACAAATATAGGACAATGTTGTGAAAATATATAAAGTAAGGTTGTGCAAAAATCTTATCACATTAACTGTCCTTGCCTTCACCACTGCAGTATTCCTTACTAATGGGGATTCCCTGCCGTGAAGCCCTCTGTCAGCCAGTTTACAAAAGTCTACCCTTGCTTTAAGGTATGCTTAAGTCACCTGCACACTCCTTGCACAAGGTAGGGCATGAAGGTGTACCATCCTCAGAACAGATTGTCCCAACAAGAACAGCAGTCAGAAAAAAACAAGGAGAATCTGCACAGCCAGGAAGGGAGAGAGACCAGTGGGATGGAGGGAGGGAGTGAATACTACGGCCATGAAGGCAAGGCCAAACTACAGTTATGGTAAGATTTTTACACAACTATACTTGTCCTTCACTGCTGCAGTATTCCTACTGGGAGAGTGCAAGCAGCAGGGCCCTCCATGAAGTCATGAAGAATGGCAGCAGCAAAACCAGCTCTAGCTCTGGAGATACATCCAACTAGTAATGTTTGGCAAATGTATGCACAGAAGTCTAGATAGCAACTTCAACAGAACTTGTGTCCAAGCCTTTGAAAAAAGGCACCAGAAGAAGCCACAGCTCTAGTGGAAGGAGCCTTTATAGAAGGAAGGCTCTCGTCAGGAAAAGTAACCAAAGGAAATGGCCTTTGAAATCCAAATGGAAATAGTTTGCTTGGAAACAGCCAAACCTAAAGACCAAGGATGAGACAAATAACTGGTCAGACCGATTTTAATCCAAATAAAACCTGAGCAGTCTATGCACGTCTAAAATATGCAGCACCTTCTCATGGTCAAGATTGTGGGGGTGGTAGTAGTAGTAGTACACAAGGACACCCTGTCATGAAATATCAAAAAAGGTGGACAAGCCATATGGGCTTACAACTGACACCTGTCTGGCAGAAGTAGGGGCAAAACAAAAGAACAGTCTTCAAAGAACAATGTTGCACAGAAGCTGAAACAGCAGGCTCAAAAAAGAACCAGTCAATTTTCCCAAACAAAATAAAGATCACAACGAGGAGGAACAGGCTTCCTGGGAGGTCTAATGTTAAGGACACCTTTAAGAAATTGCTTAGCCTCAAATCTAGAAGCTAATGAGGGAGTTAAAGGCCGACAAGCAGAAAGAGCTGCTAAGTCAGCCTTAATAGAAGGAGCCAAAACCAGCATTGAGCAACTTGCACAAATAAGGGAAGTAACATCCACAGAGTGGGTCCAGGTCACGAGAAAGAAACAGAAAACCTTTTCCATTTAGACAAGTAGGATTTCCTAGTAGTAGGTTTCCTTTCCTGGCCTCCTACAGGACCTGCAGCACATCCTCAGGAAAAAAGGTGTCTATGAGGAATCAAAACCCTAATCACCCACAGTATCAGTTGAAGCATGGACAGGTGGGGATGGAAAAGACCCTTTGTCTTGTGTGAGGAGATCCACCCTGTCAGGTAACTTGTAATGACAGCCCCTGGCTAGAAGCAGATGCGGCCAAAAGGGAGTCGCCAACAAAGATTTTGGGAGCATCAGGAGCAGGACTCAAAATGAGGAAGGGGAGGGAAATGCAAAGAAACATCCTCCAAAAAAAAAAAAAAAAAAAAAAAAAAAAAAAAAAAAAAAAAAGGGCGTCCCACCTTCCAAACCAGAGGACCTGGGACTCTGGCACAAAACAGAGGAAGTTATTTGTTCAGAGGAGAGGCAAGAGGACCTACTTGAGGAGCACCCCACTGGTGAAGTTGCTAGAAACACATCCCTGTGAAGCATCCATTCATGGGATTGAGTGAAGGACTTGCTCAGATGGTCTGCCACAACATTCCAATCTGAAGAAATCTAAAGTAACACAATACTGGATTGCCAGATCCCATACCAGAAGTGCCAGCTAGCAAAGTGATCTCGTACCCCCCCCCTGGTCCCAGTTTTGTTGACATACCACATGACTGACTGTGGTATTATCCTTGAACACCTTGACAGGCCCTGTAGAAGAGGATGAAAGGCCTGAAGAGGGAGCATAAGAGCCCTCATCTCTGATGCTGATGTGCTCCTTCCACTGACAAGCCGGCCACACTACCTGGACCCTCAAAGCCAAACATTGCTTCCCATCCCACATCTGAAGCGTCTGATCAGATCCTGAGAGGGAAGCGGAGGCTGAAAAGGGAGCCCTGGATTCAGAGACAACAGCTGAATCCACCACAGAATTTCCTCCTTGAGTGGGAGAAGAGGAGCAAGAAAGTCTACAGAATGCGCATGCTGAAGCCACACCAACTTCAGAAATCACTGGAACTTCCACATGTGTGAAGTCTGGCCAGAGGAGGCATCGGAATGGTGGGAACCATGAACCCCAGAGCTCTCAAAATCCCTGGCTGAAACAGGGGCCAGGAAGAAGAGTATGAAAGACATGAGAGTTAATGCCTTTGGAGGAAGCCGAAGCCTGCAACACAGAGAGACAGGATCCTGAGAAGGAGTTAGGGAGGACTAAGTTTATTGTGAACCCCAGGCTCTGAAGAGAAATGGTAAAATGAAGATTTTGCAAAAGGACCTCTGGAGAGGATGCCTGAATCAGCAGGTCATCCAAATAAGGAAAGATTTGGACCCTTTGAAGCCTGCAAAAGGCAATCAGAGGAGCAAGGCATTTGATGAACACCCCTGTGGCAGCAAAAAGGCCAAAGGGCAAAGCACAGAACTGAAAAAGCCAGGAAGCAGAAAAAATGTAAAAATCTCCAAAGAAAAAGGATAGATAGGAATAAGCATCCTTGAGGTCCAGAGACACCAGAAAGGCATGGGGGAGTGAGGGAAAACATCCAAAAGAAAGGCACCTTCAGAAAGGTGTTCAGATGAGTGATCTAGAATAGGTCTCCTTTTCTGGACACCAGAAACAATGAATAAAAGCCTTCCACCCCCCCCCCCTTTGGGACACCGGCACTTGAATAGTACCCCCAAGACGAGAGGTACCAAAGAACCTCTGGGGGAAAAAAAGGAAGCTGTTCCAGAGGAATGCCCATAAAAAGGGGATGGGAAATCCAGAACAAGTACCCTTGACAAATGACTGACAAAACCCAAGAATCCTGGGTGATCTGGAGCCAAACAGGAAGAGAAAGACACAGGTGGCTGGGAATGGGTGGATAGTCAAGACGAACCTCTCTTTCCTACAAACCAGGAAAAAGAATGCCCGAGTGGCCTCAGCTGGAGGAGTCAGTTTACTACCCTTTTTACCTTTAGAAGAGTGAGACTGCCTACGAACAATTGCTGGCTTAGAAGGGTAGTTCCATTGAAATTTAGGCACAGAAAAAACAAAAGATACTTAACCTCCTGTAAAGGCTTCCCCTTGTCCTGATGAGACTTAAACAAGCCATGACCATCTCCTCAGAACCGAACCAGAAGCAGCAGCCCTTTAAGAGGCATCTGCAGCATCATAACTACATTTGATTGAATGACAAACTACCCGAGAGAAGTCCCAAGATAAGGGAAGATGAAGTATAAAGCCTATCCATGGTCCTACTGTCCTAGTTAGGAGGCAGTAATGGGCAAGGAAGTAAATGAGATTGCTTAGAGGCTACAGATACCACAGAGGTCAGCAGCGGAACATTTAAACAAAGGAACAATCCTGAGGCATCAGACTTGCTGGGAGCAGAGAATCCGGCACTGTAGAGAAGTGGAAAAGACCTCCAATAAACCAGGCAAGACAGGAGGAATGGCTGCAGGTTGAGGAGATTTTGCAGTAACTCATAGTACCCTCTTATGGATTTCTGAAACATGTGCACAATCTCACTTAAGTCCATCTTCCTAGAGATAAGTGTCCCCAAAGGAAATTTCCTTAGCAGGGATCATCTAGAGTGGTGTACGAGAATCCTCCTCCTCAGACCTGTAGTCTAGTCTAAAGAAGGAATCTGGGCAGAATAAGCAAGGGGGTCAGACTCCACCTCACCTCAGAAGAATGCAATTGTCTGGGCCTTTTTAGGTGAACAGACGTACCAAGGAGGAGCAGGAACTGAAATCCCTTTAGGAGGCCGCAACGAAAGTAAAGCATTAAAAACACCCGAGTAAGTCTGCCACTCACTTTGTGGATCCCTAGGAGCAGAAGAAACATGGTTAGTTTTGTTTCTTCTCAGGTTTCCAGGACAGCTGTCCCTTTGAAGAAGGCCCAGACTCTAGTTAGCATTCCACAACTGCAATAGGAACCTCTTCCCTAAAGAGAAACTGCAGAACCCCACCAGAAACTGTCAACCGTGGTTCTCTCTGAACACCCAAATGGACACCTGCAAAGCTTCAGACATGCTGCCTGCCAGATCCTCACCAGCCTCCAGCCCAGACACAGTAGATGAATCTGACAAAACAACCTCCAGGTGCATAATAACCTCAGGAGAAACTCCCGGCAGAAGCTGGACAGTGGAAGAGTCCAATCTAACCTTATGCACCTTCCCAGACAGCTAACCCATTGGGCAGGAATTTCCATACATAGCACCTGCAGCAAAAAGCTTAAGCCACCAGTTTTCAAGGTACAAGGAAAGGGAAGAAAGCCTACTATGAAGAGTTTTGGGGACAGATGCCTCACAAATTGAACGAGACGTATGGGCGGGAGCAGCACCAAGGCAAAAGACACTTATCGTGGTGGTATTAATGGGGAATCAGTCACACACTGGCATTTACCCTTCCTGGATGACATTAACCGTATACAGCACTAAAACAGAAAAGGTGACCAAAAATCCAACAGAGTACTTTGCTGAAGTCCTCACAGGTGCAGATAAGAGTAAGCACAGAAAAGCCAACAAACAGAAAAACAGTAAAACACACAACAGAGACATATGCAACAGACTGGCAGTTAAAACAGCATTCGGACTGGTGGCAAACGTTCTGAGGATGGTATGTCTGAACGTCACCTTTATGTCCTACCTTACGCAAAGAGTGCGCAGGTGACGTTCAGCATACCTTAAAGCAATGTTAGAATTTTGTAAACTGGGCAGACTGAGGGCTTCACGGCAGGGAATCCCCATTAGTAAGAAATACTGCAGAGGTGAATGTAAGGACATACAAATGTACAGGCAATTGCCAGAGAAAAGTCTGGCAAGTCAAATACAGAAAGCCCTTGTACTCATCTTTTTAAAAGGTTCAATGTGACTAACCAATGAGCCTCTGCTAGAACCCAAAGCTAGAGGTTGAACAGGTGCAACATGCATCCCAATATAATTGAATCAATAAAGACTGGGTCGGTTTTAAAAGGTAAAAGGTGTTTACATAACGCACAAGGAACAGGGCTTTATTACAATCTTTGAAAGTGAAATTCACTAGGCTTAAAGTGGCCCACAAAGATAAACCTACTACACAACCATATTGCTCATTGTTCCTTGCCACTCAATATCTTACTGTTCAAGCTGTACATAAAAGTCCTATCAGCCTATCTTCTGCATGTTGCTGGAAAGAAAACCTCACGCACACACAGCCAATTTTAACAAAGCCTACCTTATAGGTTCCCCACGTGGGGATAGACAAGATCACTTGACTTGGTCAAATAGGGCTATACTACTCAGAAAACAGCTCCTCGTGGTCCTGCAGAGTGGTGCTAGCAGCAGAGAACTGAGAAGAGAGACTACTTTCCTGATCTAGTATTTTTTTTTTTGCTGTTTTACCCGAGACACCTTCCTTTTCTTACTTTGAACACGTTAAAACTGCTTTACCACCTGTTTTTTTACATTGTACATGATCTGCACTTTTACATTTGGTCGAAAGTTTGTAGTTTAATTTAACTGTTGAGGCTACCCACTAAAGTGAGCTAGCCTGTGTAAGTGATTTATTACTGTTTTTCCTGCATTTCCGTGTACTTTTTAATCTAAAAACAAAAAAATCCTTGTTTTCCCGCCTTTCTCGACTAGTTTAGACCAGTATACAGGCTTTGCTGTATTCTGGACTGTGGTGTAGTTCCTGTGTTGTCCATTGCCTTACTTGGAAAGAAGGAAGTTTCTTTACTCACCAGTGGGAGTGGGGAGCCTTGAGCAGCCTCTGTGTCCCTGAAGGAGTGACCTCAGCACAAGAGCTTGTAGTAACTGGTCGTTTTGGACCATTTCCAGCTCTTCTGAAGTTCCCTGTTTAAAATCCACGTTTGCGTGGCTTTGCGCATAGGGCAGCACCAGTTAAACAGGCTTAAACTATTCCTGGCTCCGCCAAGTCTGCACTTCAATTTTTCCCTTAAGAAAGCTGTACTTTCAACAAAATCAGTCTATTCACTTTATCATAAGCCTAGCACTTGCTCCTAAAACCTTTTTCTTTTAAGTGAAGCACCCTTAAACTAACGTAAGCACTACATCCACCTGCAACCCGTGCTAATCCCCACTTCCCTTCAAAGTCCTCTCTCTGGCCCAGTTACACATCACCCCTTTATACTATTCTGGCATGTCGAGTGGTATATTACCGACGTCCTCTCCAGTTCAGCTGGTTAATCTGGGAATCCTGAGACAATGTTACAACTGTCTCATGTACACAGACAACCCTCTCCTCCTTCCAACAAACACATGCGAGAGATGCAACTATATAGCCAAACTGCAGGCTGAACTCTCTTAACACAGGACTAGCAAGACCAGACAGGAGGAGAAGGTAACCACACACACAAACCCAGCCTCACATAAACCAACCACAACTGCAAACCAAACATATAGTAACAAAGACATACTCGGAGGCTCTAATAAAAAAACGTACCGAAACAGAGGCTCCCAAAAGCAGACATCCAAGAAAATACCTCAAAACTCTGCACAAGCAACACATAGTACACAAAGTCAGTGTGCCAAACAATCACAGCCCTTAAGGCGAAACACCATGCCTGACTCTAGTCAGACACACTGACGTCCCGCTTACCAGACTGACCAAAGAGAGGGTAACTGTGAGCTGCCTGTCGGGAGCTAGGATCAGCCACATAACACAAGCACTCAGGTCACTCCAAAGCAAGTACAAATATGACTGCATCATTGTCCACGCTGGCGTGAATGACCCAAAACGTACCTCCATGGACTACATGGAGACAGATGAGCTCTCTGATTATGTAGCCCAGGCTGGTATGACCCTGACCAGCATCTTGCCCTCACCAAGAATGATGCCAAAATACAAAGACAAGATGATCAGCTTTAATAATTGGCTCAAATACTGGTGTCATTCTAGGGGGATCCAATGTCTGTCTGCTTGGGATGACATGCTGGACAAGCCATGCTGCTTCGCAAGGGATGGCTTGCACCTGTCACCACTGGGCTTCTGGATATTGGCCAAGGCTCTTGCCACCCCCATAGTGCCTTTTTTAGGCAAGGCTCAAAAGACAAACCCACCACCTTAGAAAACAATAAAGGAAAAAAAAACTAAGGGTAATGCTGCTCAATGCCAGAAGTCTAAATCTCAAGATGCAGGCTCTCTAAGCACTCCTCAGTATGGAGAGCATCGATGTCTGTGCAGTAAATGAAACCTGGTTCAAGGCTCCTGCGAGCACCCCAGCCCTACCAGATTATACCTCGTATCATGCATTTCGGCCCAAAAGCCTGGGCCGAACCACAAAAGGAGGGGGAGTGTCCATATTCATTAGAGACACCCACACCTCCAGGTTAGTGGCAACGCACGAAGCATTGAAGACCATCCATGTGCAACTAACCGTAGGCAAAACTGCTATACAACTTGTAGCATGCTACAGACCACCCTCGCAATCTCAGGAACTCCAGCCTTCCTGAAGACACTGGAGGATATGAATGTCTCACCAAATACCATCATATTGGGAGACTTCAACTACCCAAACATAGACTGGGTGCATTACTCAAGCCCCAACACCCTAGCCCAAAGGTTCTTGGAATTCCATCAACTCAAATGCGATGGAACAACTAGTCACCTCCCCCACAAGGGGAAATAATATACTTGACCTGATCATCACAAACATGGGGACAAAATGCTCAACACCAGAAGTATACCCCTCACTAGTGAAATCAGACCATAAACTAATAACCCTAGATATTCATATCCCACCTCCACCCCCAGCACAAGACCACAGTGAGAAACTTCTCAAAAGCCGACTTTACACTCCTTAGGACTGAAATGGTATCCTTCAAGCCCCCTGGGCCAGTGGAAGCCACATCCCACATTGCTAAATCCTTCACAAATGCTTTCTACGGGCATCTCCAAGAATGCATGGATCATGCAATCCCAAATAAAACCAAGACCCTTTCCACCAAAAGCAGGCATCCTATCTGATGGATCCCAGCCATAAACAAACTTTATAACAAGAGAAGGAAGCTACTGCAAGACAGAGCAAAATCCCATAAAAGGGAAGGCATCCCTGATCAGCACTAGCAAAAAACTAAGTTTGCGAATAAAATCAAAGGCCAACTTAGAGAGAAAAATCACTAAGGACACTAAAGATAATCACAAGGCCTTCTTCAGTTATGTTAGAAACCTGGGCGGAAACCCTCAGATATGTGCAGAGTTAGTTCATAACGGCAAAAAATACACTGAAACCACAGATATTGCCAACATACTGGCAGACAGGTTCAGTGCAAATTTCTCCTCCCTCTCCCCCAATAGACGAAATAAATCTCAGCTGAATGCAATCTCCCTGAAATCTCAGATGTCGAGGTGAGAGCTGCCCTCGGCAAAGCTGAAAATACAGCATCCATGGGACCAGACGGCGTCCCGGGTTGTGTGCTACATGAACTCCCAGAGGAGCTAAACCCGCACATAAGAACGCTGTTTAATCTTAGCCTTGCTACCGGATACGTCCCTGAACACTGGCGTACAGCTACAGTGGTCCCACTCCACAAAGGTAGCACCTCTACAGACCCTGGAAACTACCGCCCCATAAGCTTGACCAGCCTGGTCTGCAAAGCTATGGAAAGGATCATTATGGAACTCAAACAAAGACATCGGGGACCTACAGACAATTGACCCTACTCAGTTCGGCTTTGTAAAAGGCAGATCCTGTCTTAAACCTGGTGGACTTTTTTGAAACAGTCACTAGAGCCATCGATGAAGGCAAAGCAGTTCATACAGCCTACCTGGATCTGGCAAAAGCCTTTGACACAATACCCCACTCAGGCATCATAGACGAACTCAACAGCTTAAATGTAAACCAGTTTGTCACAAGATGGGTTGTAAACTGGCTAAAGGACAGAACCCACAAAGTCAGAATAGCTGGAGCCATGTCAGACTCAGCCAGTCAACAAGTGGAGTCCCACAGGGCTCTGTCTTGGGACCCCTCTTGTTCAGCATTTATTTCTCAGATGTGCAGGCAAACATAGGGGGGTTGTGGCTGACAAAGTTCGCAGAGGACTGCAAACTAGGCGCCATAGCAGACACACATCCTCCAGAAGGGCCTCACAGAAACAGACAACTGGTGCCAGAGTCATGGCCTTAAACTAAATGCCAAAAAATGTATAGTCATCCCCTTTGGAAAAAAACAAAGTACCCACAAATTACCACATAGGTGGTAATCCATTAAGTACGGAAAAAGTAATCAGAGACCTGGGGACCCAAGTTGACAGCGACCTCTCATTTGACACCCATGTCACCAAAGTGGTTAGAAAGACCTTCTACCTTGCCCACCTTATGAAGGGATTCACATCCAGATCAAAGGATGTCATTGTACCCTTATATTCCCCCCTTATCAGGCCTATGATAGAGTACAATGCCCCATTTGGTATGTACCTCACACGGCACCTGCAGCAGCTGGAGAGACCCTAAAAGTACCTTACCAAGAGGAGAAAGGGTCTCCAGCATATGTCATATGCTGCCAGACTGAAAAAACTCCAGCTCTATTCAGTAGCATACCGCCTGCTTAGAGGTGATCTGTGCCTTACGTACAAGGCCATGTCCAATTCAGAATTAATGGACATGCTCCACCTCAAAAAATCCAAATCCAGAGCCACGAAAGCTAAAGATCTAAACCTCAGCACAAAATAAGACATGCTGGAGGGACAGATTCATAACCCAGAGGCTTCCCGCACTCTGGAACAGGATACCTGTCCACATTAGGTAGAGCCCCTCACCGACTAAGAGAAATCTGGACGAATGGATGAGTGATCGTAGGTTTACCCCGGGGGTCATCTGTGTCATTGCTAGATAGAGGCACAGTAAACCAAATTGTACACTTTTGTATCATTACATGGGGTGGCGAAAGCCACATACACTTTGGCTAGGCTTATAAATGCCCTAGGGCAGATAGCCTAGTACTATACTATGAAACTATATCACTTGCATACTCATGTTATAAGCTCCTCCACTTTACCTTGGTTCTGCAGTTACATTTAAAAAACTGGAAATTTGGCCTTCTGCAATACATGCACCCAGACACAATACAGGTGTTGGAAGTGGTTTCTTCATAAGCAACTCAAGGAATGCAGAGACCAAAAGCAAAATTGTTTCTCTTCTTTCTAGCCCCATACTTAAAAAAAACTTAACACAACCAACACTTCTCAAATAAGTAAGATGTCACTCTTGATAAGAGACTTCAATCTTTGGATACCGAAAAAATGCTAATTCTAATGCTAATAAAATAGTCATCCTTTAGTAGAAGACAGGCGACCAAGCCCCATCAATCACCCATGCCTCTTATACAAAGCCCTCACACCTCAAAACAATGTCAAAATGAATGTCCCACCACTTAATCACCCTATAGCAGGCTAGCTGGTTCCATGCAAATACAGCAAGCAAACTTACTTCTTTGCCTGGTCCACAGTCTACAGCTACTCCACCATTCTCTTTGCTATAGGCTGTCTATTGCTACAAACCCAGTGCTCTACATAGAAAATATTTCTTCAACAGATGATTATGGGACTCTCCCTGCTAAACTCTATAGCATCTGTGCATGAAACCCCAAAAGGGAATTCTAAAGTGGGCAAAGTGATTTTAAAGGAGGACAATCACCTAACACACACCATGTCTTACCACCACAGAAAAAAAAAAATATGTCTACTACATTACCTTAAATGTAACCCTGCTCGAACAGGTCCCCTCACTCTACTGTAACCACTCTCCTCTTGCTGGTCTCTTCAAATTTCATTGCAAATCACTACTGTTGAATGTTCAAATTCTTACAGGTTTGCAATGCCCTCCCCCCATTCACCAAGTCACTGTGGAACTTCTGCTTACATTCCATTACAATTCTTAAAATGTGAATGGAAATGGGTCACCAATGAGCAGGCCATTACCCCAGCTGACGAAGTACAGAAGTGTGTGTTTTTACACAGGAACGCATGGCAAAATATCCACATGACAATGGAAATGTGCTAAAGCTGTCTGTCCAGGAGCTAGACAGAACATTCTTTGTATATATTTAAAGGAAAAAAAAATCTGCAGAACTAGTCATACTTCACATTCTTAGAAGCAGCAAATAGATCACACAGACTTTGTGACCAGTAATGGAGAAGCGGCCTGCTGAGCTCTGCAGAAAGACACGACATGCAGCAGTATGCAGACTGCAAAGTATGCTCCACACAAAGTGCCCACCCCAGGACCTCCTCTTGTAGTACCTCTATTGCAATGGACTACAACACTGGATGGTGCAAGACCACCCCCTCCCTTTCAGAACAGGCACACCCACCACCCAAAATGGATTCAAGCTTAGGTCACCTGGAATATTATCTGGGTTTTTACACACTGAAAACCAAGTATCCCCCCCCCCCCCCCCCAAAAGAGTTGTGAAGGCTTGCCACCTTTCAACTCCAAGCCAGGGCACACAAACCAACAATCAGGTTTAATTTACAGAACCACCCCCCCCCCAACCAGAAAGTACAGACTCTTTACCTTATACTGCTGGTTAGGAGCCAGCTTGTTCCAGGGCTCAGGATTGTTCTTTTTGTCCCAGCTGTTAAGACAAAGAAAAGCCCATTATACAATGCAAGAAGCTAAAACATATTACACACACAAACGCAGAATTAGCAGTACATACCAAACATCGGGGTTAAACATGGCCAGCCGCATAGTATACAATGCTGCACCAGTTGCTCCACATCCAATGAAGATGAACAGCGGAATTAACTAAAAAAGTGAAAACAATGAAATTATAGTTAATTAGCTAGTTACTGATGTATTCAATCTTTTGCCAAGTTTTTTGGGGTCTCGTCCCACTTTAACAGTCCAGTTAAGTGCTTTGTTCAATTTCCCTACCAGGCAAGGGCATATATTCCATTCATGAATCAGTTTAAAAAAAAAAAAACAGGTTTCTTTATTGGATGTGCATTCCTTAAAATTAAAAACAAACTTATTGGACGTGCATTCCTTAAAATGCAAAACAAACCGAAATAAGCCTAGAAGTAACATGGTTAGTTCTTTAACAATTTGGATTACCGTTAAAAAGTCCAAAGAGGTAGAAACCCATTTTCAGTAGAGGCCCAGGAAGAAAAAGCTCCAAACCATCACAAAACATTTTAAGAATAATAATTTTACAATCTTAAAAATGATATGACAATTATTTAATATTTAGTTTGTAGAGATTAATAGTCTAGTACAAGCAAGAATTGCAACATGAAGTGAGAAAAATATTTAGAGAGAAAGTACTGGAACAGAATTTGATAGAAGGAAGTAACTGAAGGGAGTTTAAGAAAATGCATTTGTTCACATTTAGTGATATAGTTTATCCTGCTTTATTCTTAAAATCATACAAAAGATACATGCTAACTAAAATGAAAATTTTCAAAATGCAGCATGGAAAGTTGGGATTACAGAACTTGTGTGAGGTGGAGAGACCACATAGAAACTTCTAAACAAACCTTGCCAGATGTTACACAGTGGCAATGACCACAGGCACACAGAGGACTCCAGCGGCACTTCATATGTTGGTACTAGGCGATCGGCCCTAGGACCTACACAGCCTAGCCATAATTCCCTGGGCAATTTTTTTTCCCACAATATTTACTTCCCTGGAACCCTGCCTAGCAGGGCAACTGACATGGTCCCCAAGGTGAATTTCCTGTCTCCCATCAAATTGTCAAGGTTCCTTTTGAAGAGGGCCAAGAAGTCACTCTGCTTGACATGTATGGGGAGTCTGGGTCAGGAACCTATCCCTCCAGCATGTTTTGTTCATTGTGAGGACAAGGTATAGATCCCTGGTGCGTGTGGCTCAGAGGGATTGGGATTTCTTGTTTAAGTGGAGCATGTCCAACAGCTCAGGGTTTGACATGGGCTTGTATATTAAGCAGAGATTGCCTTCATTACTCTTATGTTGAGTACAAACCTTCTTAACTGCCATTTTCCTCTTCTACATGGTATACAGAAACTCAAACCAATTCAACTTCCAAAACCAGTTCTGATGAAAATAGAGCTTTGGAACTGCAAGAGGGAATCAGAAAACTGCTCACATCAATGCCTTTAAAAAAGGTCTGTCAGTTTATCATCTCTTAACCAGGCTGTTCACAAGTTCAAACTCTTGCAAGTTAATATGTGGCAACTCATTAACGTACTTTTGTAAACAGTGCGCAAGTAACTGCATGGGTCTCAGTTTATGTATTTTCACAGTTGTAAGACATCACATCTGCACCTCTCGCCAGTAAAGAAAACTGGAAGTCATTTCAAATTGCACAATGACGATTTAGCAGGTCTTCCAATCAGACAGGGAAATGCAATTTTATCTTTAGGAGGAAAAGGTCTTCCAGCATAATGTAATAAGAGTGGCTCTTCCACTATAAATCACAAGAGGTTACTAGGGCCCTTACAAGCCAAGCCAAAAAAGTATCCAAAAAACACACACAAGGTCAGCACCTGTCACCCCTGTCAATGAGGGACAAAAGGTGCAACTCCTGGGACAAACTTATGGTTTCCCATCCACTCATCAAGGTTGCATATTAAGAGGGTTCAGTGTGACATGTATGGGAAGTCTATTCCAGAGACAGGGCAGCCACTGGGAGACAAACCTCTCTTCCAGTAGGTTTTGTTGATGTCACATATTATATTAAGGCCCATTGAGCGAGTAATGCTCGAGGAGTAAGACTTACAGATATGGAGCATCTCTAGTAGGGCAGGGTCCGATATTGCTTTGTAGGTGAGAGAGCGATCACCTCCGAGCAATCTGCATGATACAGGAGTAGAGTGATAATGACTTAACCCTGTCTGCACAGGATAGGTGTTAAGGAGGTCATGAACTCAGTATTTTTGTGGCTTTCCCAGTTGGTGCAGGTATTTGCAGAGGTACATACCAAACGTGGCATTATACTCACTTATAGGTCTAATAAAAGAGGGAAGTAATAACCTTTTGTCTGGATGAAATCCCTTTACTTGAGATGAACCAAGTAAAAGGCTTTTCTGGCCACCGCTGCCACAGAATGGTCAAATGTGAGCAGAGTACCCAGGTCTCTCACCACAGGTTGTGTTCTTAAGGGTTGCTACTGATGTAGTAATCAGCAGGGGTTGTGTTTTGGCCAGATGGTACAATAAAATACATTTTTCTGGAAAGTGCCTATATCCTTGTTTAGGAGATCCATAATAATACCTTTGTGGGGAGAGAAGAGAACATATCCCACCTCGGCAATCCAGTCTACAGAGAAACTTAAGTGACTCAATTCACTATAGGCTGACCCAGTGGACCCAATACAGTGGCATGTCTAATAAAAATATAACCCACATCAACTGCAAAATGGAAGTTAAAAAGGAACGAACATAAAAAAAAATTGTAGTGAAACTGCATATGCTTCAGCAGCACAACTCCATCCCAATCTGCACTTAACAAATGTGATAAAAATATGCACATTACAGCAACACATTACAGCAACATTTCACCAAAATGTTTCAATACTCCACCCCGATAACATGTACAAGGGGTTGGGGGATCCACATCAATAGTGAATGAATCACCTAGAGCCAATGTTAAGGCCTCCAAGTAGTTAGCCCCAGCACAAAGTGTCACACTAAATGAAAAAGCAGTTGTACGCTACCAGTCTTTATTAGCATAATTCTAACAAAGATTACTAAGGAGTTAGAGAACTCAAGACTCTTCCCCCCTATACTCACAGTACCTTTCACTCTGTACTTTAGTCTCAATTACCACATGCTTCTTACCAGACTTTAATTCCAATACAAATACACAAGAGTGAAACAGTTCATGTATTACCATCCCAATGAACCAAACCCAGGGCAAGAGCCACGCTGAGCTCCAATTCTTCAAGCACAGGTACTCTCCTTTGAGAGTACAACAGCAAAAGAGATTCAGGGAATAAAATCCATGAGAACCAGCTCAATGGTTCAAAACCTCCATCTACACAGAGCTACCCACAAACAGGTAATCGGAGCACTCTGTGCTCATTGGTAAATGCTAAAAAGCAACACCTTGCCAATGACCAAAATAAAAAAAAAAAAAAGTGCTCAACTAACCCTTGTCAAATGACAACTGTTACCAAGAAAAAAAATGAAAGCCTAAAACAAAAGCATTCAAGTTGAGCAAACTACACCACCTGCATTGATTGTTAGGACATCTCCTATCCAAGTTTTACAAAAGCAATCTTCTCTTCTGATCTAGCAGAGCCTGGCTACCAAATCACTAAATGTCTTTCCACTTAATGCCCAAACAATACCAGTTACAAATAGATAAAGTATACTGCATAATTAGTTAAATACTCTAAAAAAAAAAAAAAGAAGGAATAAAATATAAAGAAAAATCAAACTGTTGACAAAATTACACACACTAGTATTAACACAGCTGTTTTCGAACGTCTGTAGTTACACAAACACTACCATCATGAAACTCCCTAACAAAGCAAGTTGTACAAGACCTTCCTGAAAACTTAAAAAAAAAAAACAACCCTGGGGGACTTGTTAAATATACTACATTCATGAGGAGAAAGAAAACATGGCAAATTGTTTAGAACTAAACTCCATATGGAAAATGGAACTTCCACACCCAATAATTACATTTGGAATTTTAATGTCAAAGCAAAAGATTAAGACCAAAATTGCTAAAACATAATCCAGTTAGGGTCAGTTGTTCAGAAGTGTGCGGCAAGATCCCACAGCCTGCCAAAGTCTAAGAGCAGCGTCTGCAGCCCTAAGGTGCAAACCCTCAAACAAGTTGGTCACATCTGCCTGAGCTTTTAGTACCTCAGGTACTTACAAAACATTCAATATGTCTTGGCTAAACTACCAATAGTCACCATGTGCCCAGTTTTTAAAGTCTCTTCTGAAAATAAGCCATTGTTTGGGAGTGAAAGTTATGGTTACATGAACCCTCAGAAAACCCAGAGGGACTCTTCGCCAAGACAGCACTTGTCACCTATCATTTATACAACAGAAGTGAAAGTGATGCTGCTGGCTAGGATTCAGTCCACAGAACACAGCCCCCTGCTATAAAGCATGCTTTGGCAGGCTTTTCTGGCTGTAGAGAACTCAGCACAGCTCCTCATGGTATCCAGCAGAGTTCCTAGAGCAGCAGAGAAAGGAAAAAAGCAACTTTCCAGATTAAGTATTTTTTCTTGCATTTTTCGACCATTTGTGTTATTAGATGACTGTTTCTGTCTATTTTATACTGGTATTACCTGTTTTTCCTGTTTTTATAAGCTTTAATTGTTGGTTGCACTTCTTAGTTTAAGTTGCTTAAAAGTTAAACTACAGGCTAATACACTCAAGTGTACTAGCTTTTGATAGCATTTAATCAAAAAGCAAAGCATTTATTGTGTTTTCTGTTCTGTGAAAAAAAACAAAAAAAATATTCTTGTTCTCCTAACTTTCCTGGCTAGTTTGTTCCAGTGATCAGATTTTGCTGATCCCTGGGCTTTGTCTTGGTTCCTGTACTTCTCCATTTTGTTTGGTCAGGGGGAAGTTTCTTTACTCACCAGTGGGAGTGGGGAGTACTGAGCTGCCTGTTTGTCCTCAGAGGAGTGGTTTAAGACAGTAACTTGTAGTTCAGTGGCCATTTTGGGTCATTTCCTGCCTTTTCCAGCCCCCTGCTATAAAGCACGCTTTAGCGTGGAGTTGCCACTAGAGCAGCATCGGGCAGCGCTTTTTCCGGCTCTATAAAATCTGTTCTTCATTTTTTCCCTTAGAACTGCTCTACTAGTAACCTAAACAGTATATCCCTTGACTAAAAAGTGCAGCACTTGTTCCTAAAAGTTTTTTTTTTCTCAAAAAAAAAAAAAAACACAACAACAAAGCTCAGCACTTGTCACTTCTATATTATACAATGTCCTATATTATACAATGTCCCTCACTTGCGAAACCCCCCCAGGAGTACCCACTTCCTTACCAAGTCCTCTCTTATTCAGTCTCATACCCAACTTCTTAATTTTTCTAGCATGTCAAAGGGCCAGATGCTGGCGTCCTCTCCTGTCCAGTTGGTGAATCTGGGAATATTGAGGCAATGTTACAATTGCCTCATGTACACAGACAACCCTCTCCTCCTCCCACATAACACAAATACTTGCGAGAGATGCAGCTATTTAGCCAAACTGGAGGCTGAGCTCTCTCAACTCAGGACTGAGAAGACCAGACAGGAGGAGAAGGAAACTACACACACCACAAAACCAGCCTCACATAATGCTACCACACCACTGAATCAAACACAAACACACAAGACATACTCGGAGGCTCTGAGTAAAAATTTACCTAAACAGCAGAGGCCTCCAAAGCAGACACCCAAACAACTGCTACCTCAAGACACCCCACAAGCAACACAAACCACAAAATCAGTGTGCAAAGCAGTCACAGCCCTTAAGGCCAAATACAACACCAAACATACTTGTCATAGGTGACTCCATAGTCAGACACACTGACGTCCCACCTCACCAGGCTGAACAAGGAGAGGGTCACAGTAAGCTGCCTATCTGGCGCTAGAATCCACCACATAACACAAGCACTCTGGTCACTCCACGGCAGGTACAAATATGACAGTCATTGTCCATGCTGGTGTGAACGACCAGAGACGTACCTCCCTGGACTACATGAAAAGAGACAGAGGAGCTCTCTGATTATGTAGCCCAGGCAGGTATGGCCCTGAGCAGTATCCTTCCTTCACCAAGAATGATGCCACAATATAGAGACAAGATGATCAGCTTTAACAATTGGCTTAATGTCTGGTGTCATTCAAAGGGGATCCAGTGTCAGTCTGCCTGCGATGACATGCCTGACAAGCCACGCTGCTTCGCAAGGGACGGCTTGCACCCGTCACCCCTGGGATTCCAGATATTGGCTAAGGCTCTTGCCACCCCCATAGTGCCTTTTTTAGGCAAGGCTCAAATTCTAAACCTACCACCCTAGAAAACAAAAATGGGAAGAAACTGAGGGTAATGCTGCTCAATGCCAGAAGTCTAAATCTCAAAATGCACGCACTCGAGGCCCTTCTCAGTATGGAGAACATAGATGTCTGTGCTGTAACTGAAACCTGGTTCAAGGCTCCTGAGAGCACCCCGGCACTATTAGGTTTTACCTCATATCATGCATTCCGGCCCAAAACCCAGACCACACCATAAAAGGAGGGGGTGTATCCATATTCATAAAGGATACCCACACCTCCAGGTTGGTGGCAACGCACAAAGCTTCGGAAACCATCCAGGTGCAACTAACCATAGGCAAAACTGCTCTACAAATTGTAGCATGCTACAGGCCACCCTCTCAAACTCAGGAACCCCACACAGCCTTCCTGAAGACACTGGAGGGTATAAATGTATCTCCAAACACCATCATATTGGGTGACTTCAACTACCCGAATATAGACTGGGAACATTACTCAAGCCCTAACTTTCTAGCCCAACGGTTCCTGGAGTTCATAAATTCAAATGCCATGAACAGCTCGTCACTGTTCCCAAGAGAGCAGAAAATATACTAGATCTCATCATCACAAACATGGGGACAAAATGCTCCACACCGGAAGTATATCCCTCATTGGTGAGATCTGATCATAAACTAATCTCACTGGAAATCCACATCCCGCCCGCACCCCAAACGAGAGACCACAGTGAAGAACTTCTCAAAAGCAAACTTCACACTACTCAAGACTGGTGTGGTATCCTTCAAGGCCCCTGAGCCAGTGGAAACCACAACCCAAGCTGCGGAAGCCCTTACAAATGCCTTCTATGAAGACCTCCAGGACTGCATGGAT
This sequence comes from Protopterus annectens, assembly GCF_019279795.1. Taxonomy (NCBI): domain Eukaryota; kingdom Metazoa; phylum Chordata; order Ceratodontiformes; family Protopteridae; genus Protopterus; species Protopterus annectens. Next base: position 307,552,765 of record NC_056732.1, on the reverse strand, counting down.
CAGGCAATCCCAAATAAAACAAAGACTCTTTCCACAAAGGGCAAACGTCCAGTCTGGTGGACCCCTGCCATTAACAAACTTGACAATAAGAGGAGAAAGCTATTACATGATAGAACAAAATCCATAAAAGGGAAGTCATCCCTGACCATTATTAGTAAAAAAATACGAGCACTCATAAAATCAACCAAGGCCAATTTTGAGAGAAAAATTGCCATGGATTCAAAAGGAGAATCATAAGGCCTTTTTCAGCTATGTTAGGAACCTGGGTGGAAACTCCCAGATATGCTCAGAATTAGTCCAAAATGATACAAAAAAAAAAAATCACTGAACCCACAGACATTGCCAACATACTGGCAAACAGGTTCAGTGCAAACTTCACCCCCCCTCTCCCCCCCTAAAGGAGAGATAACTATCCCAGCGGAGTGTAGCCTCCCAGACATCTCAAATGCACAGGTGAAAGCTGCTCTCTCTAAAGCTAAAAACACAGCATCAATGGGACCGGATGGTGTCCCCGGCTGCGTGCTACACGAGCTAAATGAGGAATTAAACCCACACACAAGGCAGCTGTTTAATCTCAGCCTTACCACAGGATACGTGCCCAAGGAGTGGCGTACGGCAACTGTGGTCCCACTCCACAAAGGCGGTGCCTCTACGGACCCTGGTAATTACCGCCCCATAAGCTTAACAAGTCTAGTCTGCAAAGCTATGGAGAGGATCATAATGGAGCTCATAAACAAAGATATAGGGGACTTGCAGACATTGGACCCGACCCAGTTTGGCTTAGTCAAGGGCAGATCATGCCTTTTGAACCTGGTCGACTTCTTCGAAACAGTCACCAAGGCCACTGATGAGGGAAAGGCAGTCCATACAGCCTACCTTGACCTTGCAAAGGCTTTTGACAATACCCCACTCGGGTATTGTAGAAAAACTTACCAGCTTAAATGTAAACCCATGTGTCACAAGATGGGTTGCAAACTGGCTGAAGGACAGAACCCACAGGGTTAGAGTTGCTGGCGCTATGTCAGACTCCCAAGCCGGTCACAAGTGGTGTCCCACAGGGCTCTGTCTTTGGCCCCCTATTGTTCGGCATCTACTTCTCAGAAGTACAGGCCAACATGGGAGGACTTTGGCTGACAGTTTGCAGACGACTGCAAACTGGGCGCCATAGTGGAAAGTGCATCGGACACGGATATCCTTCAGAAGGGACTCACGGAAACAGATAGCTGGTGCCAGAGCCATGGCCTGAAGTTAAATGCCAAAAAATGTGTAGTTATACCCTTCGGGAAAAACAAGGTAACCCCAAGCTACCATATAGGCGGCAATCCACTAAGCACAGAAAAGGTCATCAGGACCTGGGGACCCAGGTTGACAGTGGCCTTTCTTTTGACACTAACGTTGCTAAAGTGGTTAGAAAGACCTTCTACATTGCCCACCTGATCATGAAGAGATTCACATCCAGATCTAGTGAGGTCATTGTTCCCCCTGTACTCTTCACTTATCAGACCAATGATAGAGTAAAAGACATCTGCAGCAATTGGAGAGACCCCAAAAGTTCCTCACCAAGAGGATTAAAGGGACTCCAAAATCTGTCATATGCTGCCAGATTGAAGAAACTCCAGCTCTATTCAGTCGCATACCTTCTGCTCAGAGGTGACATGTGCCTGACATACAAGGCCATGTCCAACCTGGAATTAATGGACATGCTCCACCTCAAAAAATCCAAATCCACCAAAACCACTAGAGCAAGCAACTTAAACCTTAGCACAAATATAAATAGGACGTGCTGGAGGGATAGATTTATCACTCAGAGACTCCCTATGCTGTGGAATAGTCGCAGTCCATGTGAGGCAGAGCACCTCATTGGCTCTGTTCAAGAGGAATCTTGACCTGTGGATGGGAGATCGTAGGTTTACCCGGGGAATCATCTCTGTGCCACTGCTGGACAGAGGCACAACAAACTAATGGGCATAGTATTTTTTCACATAAGGGGTGGCGTAAGCCACAAAACTTTGGGCTAGGCTTATAAATGCCTTAGGGCAGATAGCCAAGTATAAACCTATGAACGGCCAAGAATTTCACTTAGAACTGCTCCCCTCAGCTTTGTACAGTTTCCCCAAGTCATACTGGCAAAAAGTCAAGAGCTTCCAGGCCAAGTTCTGTTTCTAATGAAAAGAAACTTGCAAAACTGGGTTAATTAATAAGGTTCATCCATCCTTGATTTCAACATGGCCAGTGCTTACAATGAACATATTGATAATCCCTTGATCATTCAGGAAAAAAAAAAAGTGGGCTGTCAAACTGAACCCCCCCCGATTTCGTCCCCTTTAAATGGCATCAAATGAAAACAGTCTGAAATGTGTTACTGAATATCACAGTAAACATGGACTAACCTCTTCGGAAAATAGAATCCAAAGTGCTGTTGGGGGGGCAATGCACTCCTGCATGGAATCACAAGGATGCTGTAGCAGCATTTCTGACATTGTAACAGCCACCATTTTAGTAATGTGGCAGCTTTTTTATTTCTATTTTAACAACTGTACAGTGACATCTAAACTGCTGTCAACCTCCACCCCAAAAACCAAAGCATAATCCGACACTTAGTACTAGTAACTTCAGTATTTGACAAAGTTGATGTAAACAAACTAACACTAGTCAGTCATCTGTAACTTGCCACACATTTCTTCAGACAACGCCAGTGTAAGAAGGGATTCAGAAGAACAGCATAAAATTCTGAAGAAAAAAAAAAAAAAATTGGGGACAGTTGAGTTTTTTTGCCACACAACTACTTGAGCCCTTTGCTAACAAAAGAAGTCAAACATACATGGGCATAATTACTCTGACAACTCACTTGTTCCATGCACTCTCTTTCACAGAGTTTGAAGCTGGAATATTTGCTACCTTTTTACTCAACAAAACGCAGCCTCCTTACTTTTGCTTGAATACCATGGTTTACAGTGTGTTATGACTAGCTATACCCAGACTAACCTACAACACATACTGGTTAACAAAATTTGATGCGTGACCACTTGTACTGCTTTCTCTCAAACATGCCTGCTCAAAGACTAAAACACTGGTTCTTTAGATATATATTCGGTTTCCTATATAAAAAGCCTGCAGCACAGGTCACAAAGGACCAAGAAAAAAAAATTATGTCACTCAACTGCTGAGCTTGAGAAATACAAAACTAAATACTGACTTTGAGCTAACTTTTCACCTCTTCATAACTCAAGAACCACTTATCACTTTGATCATCCTTTTTCAAAGCCCAACATATCTACTGTAAACCAAAGCCTTACTTTCTAAGTTGTAGAAGTTCTCCACACACTACTACCTCAGATATGCTTACCACACCCTATTACCTCTTCTACATTACTATTCACATACTAGTATGCTTACAAAACTATACTCTACTTTTCTAAACTACAAGCAGATAAAGAAACCTTAAGGCTCCCTACTGAAATGTCATGACTCAACAGGCCGAAAAAAAAGTACTGAAAATCCAGAAGTGAGAATATCAAACATAACTGTAAAAATTGGATTGGCATCCTAGTCCAGATTTCTGGCAATTCCATCTCCAGATGGATTTGCAGCAATTCAGTCTCAACATTATATGACTCCCTCATGCAGGTCCCAATATTTCAAATGGTGACCAACATTACAACAAACTAAACTTACACACTGTGTATACAGTACACAATAACACTACATAAAATGATAACACCTTACATAACTGCAATCTTTAGATGCCCTGGACCTCTGGTGAGATGAGAGGGTCTCAAAAGAGTTCAGTCAAACTGCTCTAACCAACACATTAATATATATAACAATAAAGTCTTAAACAGAAGGAGTTCCACTTCTAATTTCCACTGTGCATTAATCATTTGAACCCCTTCTTTTTGACAAGAGGTGCTGACAAGAAAAGATTCTTATGGGGAGGAGGGGGAAGAAAATATTCACAGCTAAAAAATGCCACCACAGAATCTGTAAATGCCTTTTTCGCCAATGGTAGTACAGATGTGACATTTACAATACATACCTTAACTGGAAACTACAGTACACCCGGTCAGAAGGGGAGAAAACTGATGTGGTCTCTTGGGAAGGCTCTGAAAAACATCTATAATGCTACCAACATCATAGGAGTTTTGTGCAATATGTAGAATCCCCCAAATGCAAACATCAGCCATTAAAGTGCATTAGGAAGAACCAATGGCAAAGGCAAGCAGTATTATTACCAAATAGACCCCAACTGTCAAGATAAAGACTCCTCTAACCTGGCTTTGCAACCCCATAACTGGTGTGAACCCAGATGATGGCCGTATTATTTGGAGAGGGTCTGGGAAAGCAGCCCCCCAACACACCCCCTTGAAAAGACTTCCCAAACTTCTCCAAGAAATAAAGGAACCATTCAGAAAACAAAATAGCCAAACATGTTACGCCTGGCTGCTACACTGAAACAAGGGTGGGTTAAGCATAACAGTTAAGGTACAAGGTTTGATTCTTACCACGGGTTACTGGTTAGGTTTAAAATGGCTCCATCAAGGCAGTTTACTTCCTTCGAGCATTCTCCACTACCACACAACCACTCCACTAGGAATAGCAAAGCACTAAAGGCAGGAAAAGGCTCCTTCATTACTAAAGCTCACCTTTCCACATGCCCACAGCAGGACTTATGAACACATAGCATTTCACAAGAAAAGTCATATGCAGACATGGTGCAAAAAGGGCTAAGCTCCGCTCATCTGCCAAAAAGCAAACCCACTGTTGGTATTAAGAGCAGGGTCTCATATTATATTACAGACATTACTGTTTTATGCAACCATTAGCTCAGAACATACATGACTACCATGTGCTATAACGTTTAGGTGACAATTCTACTCAAACTGAATGCGGCCACAAAAACTCACCATAAAAAGAGCAAGGGCTATACAGACTGCAGAAACAAAGACCCACAAAATGCACACCGCCCAATAGCCAAAAACAGAAAAACCAAGGATGGCACTGTGAATAAAAAGGTCATTCAAAAATAACCAAGTTTAATTATATATTTGTACTTTTATATTAAAAGTGATGGCAAAGATAAGGTTCCAAATAACGTGGGAAAGAATATTTGCTGTACATTAGTGTAACTATTTACACATTATTCTTAAATTAATATATAAATCTAGAAATACAACGTTTGAAAAAAGGAGACTATCAAATTAAAACTACCAACCCTAAGACACCACGGGATTCAAAACGTGCACTGTGATCCGGTATGCAATAACCTTAAGATAAAGAATATCTTTGTAACATCTACATTGTATGGAATGACAACTTAAAGCTGACACTTTGGCCACGTGTCAAGTCAAGGTCTCTATGACATTATCGAAGCACACACTTCAACCACTGTATACTATACAGAAATAGGATGACGTGACAAAAAGCTGAACGGCCCCCCTTTTAAAACCTTATGATCAATAAAGCAGAAAAGGGGGCGCAGGACTAGAAAGGCCCAAATAACCTCTACTATACAGCGCACAATTCGCAACAAAATAGTAACACGTTTGAACGTATAATCCTACAAAGTTTCCACTACCAACTTACGCTAGGATGCTTCTTGGCTTGGGAGACCATTAACCTGAACATCTTGAATAAAGATTATGCAACAGAGGAACCCGAACTCTACAATAAACTGCGCCAAAAGACAGAACCTTCACAATGTCACCAACAGACAACTCCCACAAGCCTTTAAACCAACGTCTTGAGTTGTCCAATATTATGCCTTACAGCAGAGTGGAATCTGATAAGCTGTCAAAATCTACAGATATCAACACTGTACAGTACAGTTTGTGCAAAGTAACAGAATATAATTGAACTGCTGCAGCTCTCAAGTAATTAAGCTCCTGTTGAGATACGTTAAGAGCGTGTCAGGCTGCTAAATAGAGAACGACGACGTCTAGTACAGGACCCAAAAACTTATGCGGAAACATCTTCTGGTAAACGCAGTACATTTGTATAATTTTGCTGACGGAAGTGTTTCCTTATCAGAAAATATTTTAAGTGTACTAAGATTGTATGTATTTTTATTTTCCTTGTTATTTATTTGCGGAAGCAAGTTATTTTATGTTTGCAACAACTTAGATTATATGAAACCATGTAAACAACTGAAAGTATGTAACGGTGAACTCTTATCTTGGCAAGGAAAGAAGTCCAAGCCTTTACTCTCATTGTGGTCATGAGCTGTTTCACATGTCTGTAAAATAAGCCATACGCAATGCCACTCATCACTAAATCTCAACACAGTCAGACAGTTTTTTAAAATCTCAATAATGTTAGCTTGCGATATTAACAGAATGTGATTTAATGTGTATTCTAAGAAATAAAATAAATGTTATAGTTCTAATTATTGCCATTTATTTATTTTGTTTACCGGGTAGTTTACTAATTACACTAGAATACTATGCAAGCGCAGCATGAGTGAAGAAATTCACATAACAATTAAATAGAGCAAAGGAGAGGTAGATAATCCCACAGGTTGAGAGCTGTGGTTTCAATTGTCTATCTGCAAAATGAGGAACACTGCTGCTCGTAATGTGGAACAAATGGCCAAAATGTGGAACATTTAGTTAGTAACTTAAAATTGGAAGCTCATAGGATGGTTAAAATGTGATTTTTTTACTTGTACAATAGTTCTTTTTAATGAAACAATATATTTCTGTTCAATTTACCAGTGATAGTTAAAAATGGTATCACTAAATGTGTGATGCAACTTTTCAATGTGGAACTTGAACTTTTTAAGACCCCAAATGAGGAATGTACCTCGAAACGAGATACCTCTCAACTGTACTGATTTTTGCAGACTGTTCAGATTTTTGCTTTATATTTTGGCCTGTTTCTCATAAAATTGTGTTTTTTCTGGCAAGCCACTAGCAAACAATTGAGGATTAAAGTCAGAAAATAATGACAGCCATTTAAAATTCAGATTTCGTACCTTTCAGGAAATTTATGCTAATGCAAAACATGTTTTTATCATCTTTCCAAGTTTGTAAGAGGAAATTGTCCCTACTTTTGGGCATTTGTCCCCCCATTATCTATGGCTTTGTCCAGATTAATTACTTTGAGAGGTATGCTGATGAACCAATATGTAAATGTTACCAACAGAGTAGAAAAACAAATGTGGATCAATTTTATTATGAGAGAGAAGCATCAGATGATATCAGAGGGTCAAGATGGGGGCAAGTAATTTATTAAGTGTAATTCATAATCTTTTCTCCAAACGTCATGAGTTTTAGGAATATCAAGGATAGTTGAGAGGTATGCGCAAAGTATTTGAGAAATATAGCAAACATCACCAAGTATAACAGTCAAACTGCTACTGCATTTTTGAGCAGCAACTCGGGATTAGTTCACTGTACTGTCACTTTCCCTTAAAAACAGACACCTAGTGAGCAGAAGGCCCTTTTTTGGGGGTAACCCAAGTTGAAAGATCAACCATACATTTCTTGGTTAGTAAGTACTGGGCAGAATTCGAAGATATTTTATGGATGGAGACAGCTACATAACTTCTTACCTGGTCCAAGGCTGTGGCAGTTCAAAAAAACTTGCTAAAAGTGTACATTTATTGCAGTGCTTCCAGATTATGCAAGTAAGATGGTCTGGGGAATACTTCATGCCCCCCCCCCCCAAAAAAAAAAAAAAAACTAGGTTAGTGAACAAATAAAGTGATTCATAAAAATATTTTGACAGTCTGGCAACCTGGTTGTATGTGATCATAACTGCACAGTTACACATATTATTTTTGTGAGTGCATCATGCTATTCAGTGAGCAGAATGTGAAAACTTGGCATTTGGATACAGTGACTTCACAGCATTGCTGCATGCTAGTTGGTATCTGCATACACAGTTTTTTTTGAAAATCAGGATGTTGCTGCTGTATCTGAGAATAAATATGCCATTGTTTTCTGAGTAAGAATGAAACAAATTTTGCATTCTGCGCTTAATCCAATTTTGTGAGCCGCACTTAAGCCTTGTAAAACGTGCAGCAGTTAGTGTAAAAATACGTGATTTTGCCTGTGCTCTTGACATATATGGGTAAAACCCTAATTATGGCCCAGGCAACCTGAATTTGACTAGTGACTTGGGCAGTTGATGGCACAGACAGAGAAAGATGGGCATGCCACATCATCCTGTGCAGAGAGGGAATGTGCATACCCAGAAGCATATATATGATAGCCAAATTCTTCTGGTGGATACTGGAGAAACCACATGTGACATCAGCTCCTTGCAGAAGTGAGGGATGGTGCAGCACAGGTGCTCATTGCTTAATCCACCCAGGGGCATCACTGGGTGGGCCCATGTAGGGGGAGTGCTTAAAAATAAGAAAACTCCAGAAACCCTTGATGGCCACATTAATTATGGTTTTATTTGGAAGACCCTCACCTCTGTGGTGGAAAATTGAGACAATTGGATGGGGTTGCTGACTATTGGCAGGTGATCATGGTAAAAATTTGAAAAACAACCAAAAATACGCAGTTATTTTGCAATGTGTTTTTTCCCTAATGGCAGTAAAATATTTGAGAACTTGTGACATTTCCACACAGTTTATGTCTGCCATATGTTTATTGTTCCCTGTCAGGAAAATATCTGAAAACTTGTGATCTCTTACTTTGAAATAAATAAAATATGTAATGTTTTGTAACTGACAGTGTAACCTTTGTCTGCTCTGAATTACAACACTAATATATTGAACATGAAAATGCGATCAATTCATAGGTTGATACTAGGCTATCTGCCCTAGGGCACTTATAAGCCTAGCCAGAGTGTGTTTGGCTTTCGTCACCCTTTTAGATTAGTTGACTGTGCCTCTGTGTAGTAGGTCACAGAAGGTAGCCATATTAAGGTTAGTTTATAGGGTCATACTAGGAATGCATTCATAGGTTAGTACTAAGCTAACTGCCCTTGTGAGCCATTTTAAGCCTAGCCAATTATCCCTTGTGAGACTCAAACCATGCACCTTGTGTTTGTAAGGCAAACACCTTAACCATTAGGCCACCCTCCCTTGTCTGCATTTACAAGTTCTATCATTTGTATTGGGACATGAGGCAAAACGGCCATAAAACAGTAATTAGAAGTTAAAGCTAGTAATTTAAGGCATTTTTATACTCTGCATTGCTTTTTCATTTCTGTGCTGGGCCTAGATGTTTTTCAAAATTTGGTAAACCTCCCATACCCCTATATTCTTTTTTTGGTTTTATACTTGGATGCTTTCGACAGCGGTGGTGGTGCTGCGGTAGCGTTGTCGCCTCACAGTAAGATGCTGTCCGGTTCGATTCTCAGCTAGAGCATCTTCTGCGTGGAGATATGCGTGAATGGGCATACCTTAGTTGAAGGCTGTGCGTCAGGGCTGGTAACTCGGCACTTAAAAATCAACTACCAATCATTAGCAGACCGGAGTTCCGCTGTGGCGACCCCTAACCGGGAAAAGCCGAAAGACACAAACAAACAAACTTGGATGCTTTCCACCTGCCTGCCCTTACTGTATACCTGGCCCTTGAAGCTCCTCCCAGTCTTATCTCCTTGTTCATGTCAGTAGTTACTGACAGAAGAAACTTGGAACGCCCTCCCATTAGACTGCTAATGTATTTCGAAATTGCCTTAAAGTGTGTGTGTTCCTCATTGTTGGCTGGGCTGCCTTTGAATTGCCTTGCAGTTACTTGTACCTAGTTGTTAGACATGTTTCTGGTACTTTTTTTGGCTAACTAAAGACTGTTTTTGCATTTAGAAGATTGTGACTGCAATTCCAGTGAGAGTAGAAAGGTAGCTGGTCTGTCCGAGATGGGAAATGCACAAGGCGACATAAAGTGACAATTACTTGTTGTAACTACTTATTTGATTTGTTTCCAATATCTTTTCACTTTTGGCTAACTGACATGTATTTTTACATTAAGAAGGCTGGGACTGCAATTCCAGTGAGAGTAGAAAGGTAGCCTGGTCTGTCTGATTTGAAAAACACACCATGGATTTTAAAGTAATAATTACTTGTTGTAGCTAGTTGGTACCTTTTCACGTTTGGCTAATGAAAGTGTGTTTTTACATTAAGAAGGATGGGACTGCAATTCTAGTGGGAGTAGAAAAGTAGTCTGGTCTGTGCAAGTTAGGAAACACAGAAGAAAGGATTAAAGCAAGATTGTTTCATCAGCCAGAGGGCATGGGAGTTGATTTTCAGCTTTCTTTGTCTGCTTTAAACTAGGTGCATTTTTGTGGAGCTGTTCACTACTCAGTGATGGTTAGCAGCACCCTGCATACTAACAAATCTATAAAGCTAGTACTTAGGACTTTAACCTGTAATACAGAAAGGCTTTGCATGGAGCTAAGTTTAGGGCAGTTAGATAGAGCTATGATCTTAGTGCTGTGTGATGCTCCATCTAACTTCTAGCCTTCACCCTAGACACCACTCAGGGTGACCCCTGTAAAACCAAGACCCTAAACCATAATAGCTGAACCATAATTCAGGTCCTGACAACATGGATTTGCAATTTCCTAATGCCTGTGTGGCCAGTTTGGTAGATACAGGCATCCTGAGACAACGTAGCAATTGTTTCATGTACTTAGTAACCTTCTAATCCTTAAAGAAACTAACACAGTATGTGAGAGATGTATGTACGTAATTTCCATGGAAGCAAAACACACACACTACATCTTTCACACATACCACTCACCTCATGCATAGAACTTCGTATATTGAGTCACTTAAAGTAAACCTCCAAACCTCAAAGACCTCCTAAACTGTCAAACTGTAACACCTACCCTTGGCGATCACTAAAGCGCACACCATAGCAAAACCTAATACCGCACATAAGCCTACACCCAGTAATCCTCCAAAACCATGCACTCGGGTCATTGCACCTCAGCTACCAATATCATTTTGTCATACTGTATGTGGGTGTAAATGACCTGAGGCGTATCTCTCAAGACTTTAAGAAAAGCGACATTATGGATGTCTCTGAATATGTGTAAAAGCTCAAAATTGCTGACTCCTCTTCTTGGCAGAGTGCATATTAATAGCTCATCCTTATTACCCAGGGAAACAGATGACATTTACTCAAGTACCTGTAGGGGGACCTAGTCTCATTAGCTTGTTTAATCTGAAGTGCATATTGCACACTTGTTTCTGATCTTAAAGGTGTACACCCATAGCTGTAGCAATTAAGGAGGCTTTATTTATTTATTTTTGTCTGAACACTGCTGTGCTTGGGTTGTGTGACCTCTGTATATCCTGCTTTCATTTTGCAAACCTTTATTGATTCATTCCAGCTGGGGGGAGATGTGTCCCACTTTGATCCTCTCTCACCCCCAGTTCCCCAGCCACCAGCCAGGCTCTTCAGTTTTGCATCACTGTCTCCATCATCCTCCCACACATTTTTGTCCACCTGTTAAAGGGATACAAAACTTCAGTACACCTACATCTTATTTCCTCAGCCACCTCATTGTGATATTTTCCAACCCTAAATGGCCATACGGTTTCATCACTATCAATACTTTAAGTCATTGTCAAAACCTTCACCTTCCCATATACACTTTATGGTCATCTCCCATCCTCACAGATTCCCACCTCTTTCTTTCAGAACTCCTTTTCTAACAGTGCTTCTCCACCTCACTATCTTATTCCTCCTTCCTTTAACACACTACATTACATCATCAGTAACCCCATCTCTTCTCCTGTCTCACAGTCTACTATATCCTAGAATAACTCAAAGCCCCACAATCACTCACTTGAACCCCAAAACTTACACCACCCATTTATACTCTCCATTCACCACCTACCACTCCTACACAATTCAGTTTCACCATCCCTTTACCTTATCTCCTCCTAACCTACCAATCCCCAATGATTCCACCTCAAATTTCATAAACAACTCTGTAAATTCACCCCTATCCTTCTCGTACGCCTCCTCAGATCCAACATTGAATCAAATCCAGGTCCCTTCCACCCCATAACACCCCTAACCTTTCCCGACATTGCCCTTCTGTCCTGTGCATTAATTAATGCCAAAAGCATCTCTAACAGACTTGATCAGATAATCGCCTTCCTTACAACCAGCTCACCCAACATCGCAGCTATCAGTGAAACGTGGCTCAAACAAAACAATCCTAATTTTCAGCATTTACTTCCTGGCTACAAATACCTCCAAGACACCAGACCTGGCAATAGACAAGGTGGAGGACTCTCATTCTTTATAAAAACAACCTTAAACCAACTATCATTGCACAAACAAAGGCCTTCTCAGATGCTGAACCCAGCTGGACCCCTCTAAACTTTCCTCACGGAAGAACCATCACCTTCTAATAGCAGTTGCCTACCTCCCTCCTCCAGCCTTTCTGAACAAATTTAAATGCCATATTTTTACTATCACCTCAGCTGCCCAAAACTATAAAAATGTTATTCTAGGTGATTTTAATCTAAACTGCCTAGGTCCCCTGAGGAGTGACATTGCTGAATTCCTGGCCAATATCAACCTTATACAGTTAGTCAATGATGCTACTCTTCCAACTCTTCTAACCAACAGTCACTCCCTTCTGGATCTGCTAATCACTAACAACCCTACCATCATTTCCAATGTATCTTTTCTTCCATCCTCATTCAGTTATCACTGCTCAGTAACCATCCAAATTATCCATCAGTCAAGAAAACTGCCCCCAAACTAGTTACCTTCAAACCCAGATCCACCATCAAAATAGGCAACCTCAAAAAGCACCTAGTAGCATTCATCTGATCTCCCATTACCAACTATAAGAACATCAATTTTGCTACAACAGCTCTGACACATACTCTCCTTCAACTTCAAGTCAAATTATTTCCTCTCACACAGTGCCTTTGCAAATACATCAAAACCTCCTAGCTAACCACTGAACTGAAAGCTCTGCTCATACTTCGGAACAATGTGTGCTGTTCATGGAAACAAAACCCTCACCAGAAAATCATACTGCCTTTAACTCTCTATGTAACCTAACTAAGCAAGTCAAACACCGGTACAAAACTGACTACTTCAAAAGCAAGCAACATGCTCTTCTAGGCAAACCCAAACATTTTTGTCAGGAAGTAAATCCTCTCACAGGCCATAAATCCCCTGATCCCACTGCTTCTCCTATCACTGTCCAGACCTGTCAGGGTCAACTGTCAACCTCTGACTTTCTCAAAGAATTCAGCCACCTCCCTACTACCACAATCTCTACCCCCCCAACTAACTTAGACTCCCCTTCTTTTATCCCTGTCTTCTATTTAAAAAAAAAAATTACACAAAATAATTTGTTTTCCTTTCTAGAAAACATATCCTTGGATGCACACCCTGGTGCAGAGAATCTGTTCCCATGGTTTATATCATTCTGCAAAGACTTTCTTACCACATCTCTTTTACATATTTATAAACTTTGCTTAATTCAAAATACATTGCCAGATGTATGGAAAACTGTTCTGTTAAATCCCTTCCCAGACAGCTTCATCCAGTAAATACCTCTCACTTCTGTCCTCTCTCCATTCTCCCTACACTTGGGAAAATACTTGAGAAACTAGTCTACAACCAATTGTTCATTTACATCCAAAGGTAGCACCTCCTTACTCTTGAACGGCATGGATTCTGGGCTGGCCAGAGGACTATGGTCACTTACAGATGAGATCTTTCTCAACATGGATAAGGAAAACCTTTCAGTTCTGTTCATTTCTTCATCGATCATACCAAAGCTTTTGATCTAATTGACCACTTTCTGCTTTTATATTCTCTCCAAGAAATCGGGGTTAGCCGTAACACTGTCACCTAGTTCCAACATTTCTTAACAAATGTGCTTCATATTCAAAATAGGCACATCCCTATTGCTGCCAGCATGCCTTTCCGTGTCTTGCAGCGAAATTTCATAATAAGACCACCCCCTGCAACCTTTCCCAATTAACTCTCTCTCTCCAGTGACCCCAAACTAAACTGCACTGTACCAACCATTCATTCTCTATTCTTGCACCCCAACTCTGGCAATCCCTCCCTCTTCACCTTAAAGAAGTCTCCTCTTTCCCCACCTTCAGAGCACAACTCAAAAGATACCTTCATCAAAAGTCTGACTGCAAGTACTTTTCCACTGGATGCATAACCTAACTCCCTCCTCACAAGCATCACTTCTACTTCGACCTTCTGTTCTCAGCTATTGCATACTTCTCATATTTACTACAAAAATGAATTCACATTTCATTTTGTACTCTGCTAATATTATTTATGTGTTGTATCAATTGTCTGTGGGATTATCTGCCTTCTGTTATTACTCGGTGAATTTGTTCTGTTTTTTTCTTTTTGTGAATCTGTTCACCCAGGCTGTCTGCAAGTGGTCTGTACTGATCAGTGTACTATCCCAGTAAAAAATAAAATAAATAAATAAAAAATAACTAAACAGACAAGTACATGCCTTGCACTGAGCAGCATTCTGCCTTCACCAAGGATGATGCCACAGTATGAACAGAAAATCCCAAGGTGCCAGTTCCAATAAAGGCTGTCCCTCCTATGTAGAAATCCCCTGTTCAGAGGATAATCAAATAGGCAGAAAACGTATACTCAAAAACAGTTTATTAAGACATAAAAACAAAAATCAAGAACAGTAATTCCCTGGATTAAGCGCTTTCATCTCCCCACAGGAGACTTCATCAGAATCAATTAACAAAAGGTTGAACTCATATTAAGTACTCCACAATACTAATTTCATTGGTCAATCAATTAACTAGTTTTTGTGGTTTCGTGCCTTTTGTGTAAGGTTCTTATGAACAGAAAATTACTGATTTTAATAGTTTAATTTCTGGGTTCACTCTAGGGGAATCCAATATCTATCAGCATGGGAAGACATGGTTAGCAGACCACTTTGCTTTGCCAAGGATGGCCTACACCTGCCCCCCCCCCCGGGCTTTTGGATATTGACTAAAACTTTATCCATCCCCTTAAAGCCCATTTTTAGGTAATGTGAAAAAGACAAAACTACCAATGTAGCAAAAAAAAAAAAAAACTCAAAGCATACTGCTCAATGCTAGAAGCCTAAACAAGAAACTCCACACCCTGCAAATTCTCCTCACTCTGGAGAATGTAGACAAATCTCTTGTTACCAAGACTTGGTTTAAAGCCGCAGAAAGTACTCCAGCAGTGGAAGGCTACAATGTCTTCCATACATGTAGACTAACAGCTGCACAGATATGGGCTAAAGGTGGTGGGTTCTCACTCTATATTTGCAAATACAGCTCTAGACTGGTTAAACAGAATGATGCCATGGAGTTCATCCGTATCCAAGCCTCCATGGACAAGGTTCCCTACCACTTCATGGGCAGGTACAGGTTGCCCTCTGAGCCACAAAGCTCACACCTCTTACCTAGACCTACTAGAGGCACTCCTCATCCAACCAAATACCCTTTTCATGGGAGACTTTAACTAACCCCCTATCGACTGGGAAACTTACAATGCTTCTAACTCACAGGCACAACATTTGCTGGACTTAAACAACACAAGCACTCTGGACCAGATTGTGCACTCTCCAACCAGAGGATCAGACATATTGGCCCTAGTACTCACTGACATGGTGGAGCATTGCACCCCCCCCCCCCCAGTGCCATGTCCTTATTGGTGGTGATGTACCACAAAGCTGTCTCCCTTGAAATAAAAAAAAAAATCAACCTGGAAAACCCAATTAAGCTAGTAACAGTTAGGGAACTATACAAATGCAAACTACATTCTATTAAGTGACAGTTTGTCAAAATTTATGGCTCTCCAAACCCCAAGAACACAGTTATCTTTGCAGAATTATTTACAGAAACCCTGTACATGCATATATATGGCTGCATTGATGTTTTCATACCTACTAGAGGTAAGACCGGATCTAATACCAAAAGTTAACCACACTGGTGGAATCCATACCTTAACAGGCTATATAAACAAAACAAAAAAAAAGTAATGGCCACAATCAGAAAGAACAATTCTCATAGAGACGAGGTCTCTCTGATTTAACTAAATAAGAAATTAAGAGGTCTAATAAAGTCCAACAAGTCCAATTACGCAGTCAGCATAGCCTCCCAGGCTAAGGACAATCACAAGACTTTCTTAAGTTAATACTCAGCAGTGTGCAGAACTGGTGGTAAAGGGCACAACCTTCATTGACCAGAGTGACATAGAAAATCTACTGTTTAATAAATTTTGCTCTAACTTTACCCCCACTTTTCACACTACCCCATGTGAAATCCCTTCTACCATATCCCCCAACAATCCACAAGGAGCAGGTACTGGAGGCATTCACTAAGGCCATAAACACTGCTTCAGTGGGCCCCAGCAATATCCCTGGTTGCCTTATAAATAGCCTAAAACATGACCTAGCAGAAACAATGGAGGGCCTCAACACTCCCACCTCTTCGTAAGGGTGAACCATCAACTGACCCCAGGAACTACAGACCCATCAGTCTTGCAAGTCTAATATGCAAAGCCATGGAGTGAATTACCATGGAAATGGTCAACAAGGACATTTGGCAACCTACAGACACTAGACCCATCCCACTTTGGCTTTGTTAGAAGAAAGTCTTGCCTACTTAACCTGTTAGACATTTTCAAGAGGGTCACCATGGCTATGGATGAGGGGAACATGATGCATAACATCTATCCTGACCTGGCCAAAGTGTTCAATACAATACTCTACTCAAGTATTGTTGACAGACTCTCAGAACTAGCCATAAATCCCTATATAACTCGATGGATTGCCGGCTGGTTCACAGATGGGACCCAAGAAGTCAGGATAGGTGAGACCAACTCCAGCAAAACACTGGTCACCAGCAGAGTACCCCATGGCTGTGTGTTTGGCCCAGTCCTGTTTTGGTATTTATTTCTTGGAAGTCAAGGCTAATGTCAAAGGCCTCTGGCTCACCAAGTTCGCAGATGACTGTAAATTGGGAGCTATCACAGATTCCTCCCATGACACCAACATCCTACAAGAGGGTCTAACACAAACAAATGACTGTTGTGAAAGCCACAGATTAAAACTCGGTGCAAATAAATGCATTATAGTGACCTTTGGGAAAAAGTCTGCCCAAGTTAATTACTTCACTGATAAAACACCCCTAAGAGTTGACACAATAGTTAGGGATCTGGGAACATATGTAGATAGTAATCTGACGTTCAACCAACACATAGCCAAGAGTATATCATTCTGTGTCACCCAACTCATAAGCAAGGGTATGGCATCCAGATCCAAGAAAGTAGCACTACCACTTTACTCTGGGAACATAAGTAGATAGTAATCTGACGTTCAACCAACACATAGCCAAGAGTATATCATTCTGTGTCACTCGACTCATAAGCAAGGGTATGGCATCCAGATCCAAGAAAATAGCACTACCACTTTACTCAGCCCTTATCAGACCCATCATTGAGTACAGTTCCCCCTTTGGCATTTACCTAACCATGCACTTGCAACAGTTGGAACCCCCGCAAAGGTTCTTCACCAGGAGAATCCAAGGTATGAATGCCCTCTTTTACACAGATCACCTCGTTAAGGTCCTATCTCTGTACTCAGTCTCCTACATGTTACTGAGAGGCAGTTTATGCCTAGGATATAAGGTATTCTTAGATCTAGCGCTGATGGACTTCAACCTGAACTCTGTCTGTGACATAAACAAAACCTGCTGGAGGGTCCGATATGTGTCTTAGATGATCCCCGCACTATGGAATAAACTCTTCATTTATGTGAAGCAGAGTTCATCCCTGACTGTATTCAAAAGAAACCTTGACCATTGGATGGGAAATTGCAAATTCACCCCCAGTCTTGTCCCCATGTCTCTGGACAGAGTTCAACAGTAAGTAAATTATTCCCCAGCTAACATAACCCTTAGCTACCTCTTTACTAACATACTCCGCCATATTGGCATCCAGGGAATTCTGGGACAAAACTGGGTTGGGTTGCATGGCTAGGCTTGCATAGACCCTGGTAGTCATTAGTCTAGTACGAACCTAAGATGATTTTCCAGAGAGAGCTAACTGACAGCAAGTGAATACATTCATTGGTAAGTAAGTATGAAATTCTGCCTGATTGCATCTGTGGTTTCTGAATGAAGAATGTACGAAACATACAGCTAAGTGAATTAAACAAGTGAAAAGAAGGAATACCTAGAGCTTGTGACCTGTGAGTTTTGTTCTTTGCACTTGTGTCTTTGCCTGGAAATTCAGATGTTGTAGTTATGGTCTAATAATTTTCTCAGTTAGGAATATTAAGATGAATGACTGTCAGTAGTTAGATGTATTATTTTTGTTCAAAAGATTATTTTCTGTTTCAGTGTGTAATTCCGTAGCTGTCTGCATATTTACATGTTAACTGTATTGCTTAACTCACTCTTTTTAAGTAATTTTTTACTTATTCAGTTTTAATCAATTAATAACTCATAATCTTTAATTGTATTTATTGATTTGATAAGAGGGTGTATATGGCTAACTGATGACAAGTTGCTTGCTTCCATATCTACTTGACACATTGCTCCTTGGCACATTACCATATTTGTTTATAATCACCTCCTTTCTCCGGTGTGTTTTGCTTGTGTGTGTGTGTGTGTGTGTAAGACTTTATTCAAAGTACAGTTATCGTGGGCAAGTGACCGATGGGAAGGCACTAAAACTGAGAAAAGATGATAAGAAGGGGGTCTTGGTGGTGGTTGTGAAACCTTTTTGTGGATATGGATGTTGTAGGTCCATACCCAGGGCAGTAGTGCTTATTTCCTGCATGCTTTTGAGGCCAAGCTACACTTACTGAATTTCTTAGTGATTCATATCTGTGTGTCTTGCCATCAGATTTAAGATTTTTGTGCTTAAAGATTGGGGAGCAGATGACTGCATCATAGCCTCTGTCTACCATCGTCCTTTTACAGCTACAGTTAGGATTCACCGTGCAGCACTGTGTAGGATAGATAAGCTGTGTGGTTAATATTCCAGCAGATGTACAAATTACACATCTCTCTGAATCCCATTACATCACAACAGCACAATTCATTCACCCAGTTATACCATGTGCTGCATGGATTTGAAACTGTCTTTGAATTCTGGCCATCCTCAATTTAAAGGTCATGTTGTGCATCAAAATACTGGCAATGTTTCTCTTTTCTAGTTAAAAATATGAACCTGTTCTTAACATATAATTTCATTTACACGGTTTAGATGGTTTAGGCCTCCTTCATGTTACAGAGGGATAAACCCTGAATATGATCCAGTTTCTGGTTGCAGCACATTTTATTGAACAATGTTGTGAATTATACAGTGTAATTTAGCAAGTCGGCATTTTGGAAAGTGTGACTGAAGTGACAGATTAATTCTGCATGCTCTTGGGTTGGTCATGTGCTCAAATTGTGTAACTCTCAGCAGCTTCTCTGGTTAACAGTAAACAACATCCTGTCACTAAACACACAAAAATAATCCTGCCTAACTAATGGTATTAAAGAGGAGAATGAGTTCAGCAGTATTTGAGTGTTGTAATGTGCAATGTCTCTACATGTAAAATACTTGAACACTGAGAAAATAAATTAGCCAAAATGTAAAAATTAAATATCTTGACTTGGAATAATGACAATAGTAACAGTCAGGATCAGGAGTTATGCAAGATTTACTACCCTTTTGGCCTGTATGTTTGATCTTTCAGGTTTTACTCTTGTTTTGACCAGGACATTCAGGAGTAAATCCCCAAATAATTCCCACTCCTGCCAGATATTATTTTTCTGTCTTTGCATTTTCTGATATTATTTATTAACATGATAAACCTATTAGGTGTAAATGCCTTTTTTTCTGGAGCAACCTAGAAGTACTGCATGGTTAAGTGACTTGTTCAGTCACACATTAGGTAAGTGGAAAACACAGTGCAAACATCCACAGTATGAGAATTAATTTTAAATGCATATTTACCTGGTAATCCCACCAAAGTATAAAATTACTTCGCAACCTTTGTGTTAGTCGTATCAATTTTCCACATTCTAGTTCACCAGCTTTTCCCGACATAAAGCTGATGCACTGGTTAAAGCACAACTGTTTGGCTCGTATTTATAAATCTTGAATATATTTTGCTTACATAGATTCAGGCATACTCCACTTAATTCTGATGTAGCAGTAATACCTTTATTTTCAGCCTGAGACCATGCATCCATAGAGACAGACATTTTATTAGTATTTACAAATAAGCAACAATACCTGACAGGGTGGACATTATTTTATTTATCCTTTGGCCGGGTTAGTCCCCCTAGGCTAATAGCCTGTTGTTAAGGGAGAGCCAAAGTAGTATTTATAGTGCTAGGGGAAATTTGGCCAGGGTATCAGATAACTTCCCCTGCTCTCTTGCATACAGGGATTCTGTTTACAGTGACACTTCCTGCTTCTGGTCTGTAGGCAGAGGTGGCTCGAAGAAGCAGGAAGGTATCCAGAGAATATGGAGGGAGTTGCAAGTAGGGAGAGTGGAAATTAGATTTTGACAGTATTTTTCATGAAGCAAATGTGGATAGTGTGGCAATGGAGGCTTTTTATGCTGGGGAGTCGTTTCCAGAGTGAAATTATTTATTTATTTATTTATTTAACATTTGTTTGCCAGGATAGTCCGACTGGATAACAAATGTCCATTTTTAGCAGAGTCCTGGGGAGAAAAACTCCATATGTTTTACAGAGAGAAGGAAACCTTTACAAAAGAGACATTACAGAGTAGTAGCATACAGACTGTAGAATGTACAGCCGTTGGTATACAATAAGAGGATATTTCCCCTTTTGGTTGAAAATACAAGTGTACAGAATATACAATGAGAGTAGATAAGAACCTGGTAGAAATTATAGAAATGATGATATGAAGTTGGTAGAAAAGGCAGTTGAGCCTTTTCAAGGGTAGTGTGAGGATTCTGAAAAGGGGTAATGTTAACTGTGATGGATTCGGAAGATTTGTTTCAACAAAACCTTTTTGAGGAAGAGGTAACAACACAAGAATGTGTTGTAACAACCCTCCAGTCAGGATAGTTGCTGGGTAAGTTACTAATTTACATGATAAATATGAGTGAACTGGAGAATGGCAAAGAAGCTTCCTGGGGAAAGCTGATGGAGAAAATTCAGAGGGAAGATGTGCAACAAGTCGGAGAGATAGTAGTAGGAAAAAAACTCGTATGCAGAGATGGTAAAGGTGGGGATGGAAAATAAAAGGAAGAAAGAAATGGGTATGAAGAAAAAGACTTTAAGGTGTGCATTAAGAAGAAGGACACCAAATTGAATAGCTGTAAGGTATGGGACAAAATAATTACAACAGTAGGAATCAAAGCAAACGAGGTAAGAGCATTTATGCATATAAATAGAGACATTTTGTGTCATTTTTGAATCGTCCAGATAATGGACATTTTTTAGAAGAATATGAGAAAATAAAACTGTATTCAAGCTCTTTTATAGGGGAACTATTTTTGACTAAAGTAGAAAAAGAGAATTTAATAGGACATTTATTAAAGTTATGTAAAGATGTATTAGAATTCTCAAAAGTATAAGAGGTTTGTGGACTGGGATGTGGGATTGTAATGTGATTCTGAGATTGGAAAATTAAAGTGTTGTGCATATACTAAGTGTTATAAATGTTGAAGGCGACAGATATGGTAAAATACTGGGGACAGCCCAAAACATGTTTTTTTATGTGGAAAAACTGCTCACTTAATTAATAATTGTGTTAAAAGAAGATGTTTTGCTTTTGGAAAAATAGGACATAATGCAAGGAATTGTGAAGTGAGATGTTATAACCGAGGATAGACTACACAGTCATTTTCTACAGTGTGCATGACACGGGTACAAAAACTTGTAAATTCAGTAAGCTCTGTGTAGAGGCGCACACCCCTGCACAAACAAGGTAGCTACAGCAGCATGTTACAACATAAGCAGCTGAATTACAGGCTAATTAACCAGTCTAACGTGGTGGAGCTATTCAACGAGCTATAAAGCAACCGTGTAGACTCCATGCTTGTGTTCCCCGTGAATTCCAAAACTTTTTGAATACAGCCAAGAAGGTTGCCTACAAGGACAGAATAAAAAGTAAAAGGTGTGAGATTTGTACAGAACTGGCCGTGACATATGATAGCATTAGATACAGGCTGGACGCAACCAAAGGAGAATAACAATAGGAACATAATCCTTTTTTGTGCATAACAGAAATGCAGCTTTGCTCCCCACCCCTAAGTGAACAGTACTCTTGTAAGTAATGCAGACAGACAAAAGTGTGTGCCAATCAAAATAAATATAAAAACCGTTAAACAGAATATTCATAGTTATATGTTAGCATAAGCAATATGCAGCTGATGAAATGCAGGCATATCCTCTAAAACTCAGTACTCCTCTGTGCAGATATATCCCAAAGTAATATCCCCTCTTCTGTGTTCAACAAATAAACAATTTGGCTCCCCTTCAGTTTCCCCAGGTACATGGTTGCTTTCTGGTGTAGACTCAGGGCTGTCAGAACAGTGAAGATGCAAATGAGGTCTGAACTCATTAGAATTGCCAAATCCCCAAAAATCGTATCCGTGTAGGGATGTAAACATAGTGTAGGTACTCCCTCAGTGTTTGTGTTTAATGAATGACAACTATGAATGCTTACATCAAGTGGGTGTATCAGGTTAGACTTGCAAGTGTTACATGCATGTCTGTCAAGGTTGGAAATGCAAGTAAGCAGCACACAATTCACAGGTTCTGTTTCATTAACATCCAGCGTCCTTATTTATGTGCAAATTGTGTTTTCTCTGTCAGTTTTTTTTTTTTTTTGGCCATTGTTTGCATAGTGTGGTGCTTTGCACAATCACGGGCAATGGAGGAATGAATGGAAGGTTTGGCCGTGCTTATCTTGTTGGCATGATGTTGCCTGATGGACAAAATGGAGACCTTAAGAATGATTAGTAAATAAGGGAATGCCATGTAACTATTCCAGTGGCAGCATTGCTAAAGTTTGACAGATAGTGTTGAGTCTCTGAAGTACACCTGCCACTTAGCTGACTCTGTGGCAGCAGGTGTTAATGCAGTTAATGCAGTGATACATTCCTTTTTGGGGACAGATATTGCTGGGTTCAAATACAACTGAATCTAACCCTTTTGAAAATTCTTTCATATTACCATTGCTGCACGTTGGTATGTGATCCACATCATTATGCAATAATGCATTAAAGAAAAGAAATGGAGAAGATGGGATAGTGGTGGAAGTCTGACCGTTAGTACCAAGTCCCTGGAATACACTTAACTGACTCTGTGGCAGCATGTGTTAATGCAGTGATACATTCATTTTTGGGACCAGATGGTACTGTATTTGAATACAACTAAATCTAACACTTTTAAGTTCTTTCATATTATTTATTTTATTTTTATTTTATATTTATTTTACATTTGTTAACAGGGCTAGTCCAGCTGGATATATTTCCATTTTCAGTAGAGGCCCAGGGAGAAAAGCTCCATTTGTAACACAGAAATGTAGTAACACAAATATATCATACATACTTATACAAAGAAAGGACATTACAATATTAAGTACTGAGTATTAGTGAGAGGAAAATTGCATTGAATACCTATATATTTGCAGGATAGGGTAAGTCACTTTACAGTATATATGTGGTAATATACAGAAACATGTGAACTTTACATTCATGTCAAAGTTATTTAATTTACAAGTGATAGTTACTACTTACAGAAGGGTAAAGTAATATTGAATAGTGAGAGGAGGCAGTATAGAAATAGCAGTAGTGAAAGCAAGGATTAGTCAGGGTTGCAATAGGGGCATAACCAGTGTGTTTTAAGAGGTTTCTTGAGCCTTTGTTTAAAGAGTGGGAGGGAAGGTTGTAATGTTAGATCTGGTGGCAGAAGGTTCCAGTTTTTTCCAGCAGTATTAGAGAACAAGGAGTCCCCAGCCAAGTTATTAGACTTGCTTATGCTAGCAAGAAGTTTACTAGACGAGCGTAAGGAGTTGAGATTCCTATAGGGGGCAATGAGGTTGGAAAGTAATGGGGTGTTGTTAGGTTGGCAAACTATCTTATGAGCAATGGTAAGTTGAGAGAGTATCAGAATGTTTTTTAGTTTTAGCCAGTCTAATTGCTTTAGGTTCTGACAATGGTGAGTTCTAAATGGGTTCCCAGTGGCAAATCTGGCTATATTATTATAGGAGTTAGCTAGTTTGATGAGGTTACTTTTTTTAGGTAAGTATATACGGGTGAGGCATAAAGAAGAGTCTAGATGAAATGGGAGTGGGCAATTTTAGTTCTGGATGTTGGAGTTAAGAAGGGTTTAATTCTATATAAGGAGCCCAGTTTTCTATTTATTGTTTTAATGGCATTATTAATATGGTTGTCAAAGGTGAGGTTATTGTCCATTGTGATTCCTAGAAGTTTGGTGGTAGAGTCTGGGGATGTAAGGATGCCGCTATTGGATTTGATTGAGAAGTCTATAGAGGGGGATTTATTGTTAGGTGTAATGACTAAGAGCTTGGTCTTTTTGGTGTTCAAAAGGCGGCAGTGTTTCAAGAACCAAGCCTCTACTGTGGTGAATACTTTCTGGGTTAGAGAATGTAGTTGAGATACAGAGTTGGCAGAACAAATGAGCGTAGAATTGTCTGCATATTGTATACAGGTGACTTGAAGGATTGCTACATGGAGGTCATTGATGAACAGGGAGAAAAGAAAAGGTCCTAGAATAGAGCCCTGAGGTACTCCAAGGGAGATGGGCAGGTGGGAAGATAGCTTATTTTCCCAGAGAACTGCCTGTTGCCTATTGTTAAGGTAGGACTTGAACCAGAGGACAGCCTTGGTGTCTAGAGAGAGGGATTCAAGGATCTTTGAGTAAAGAGTGGTTTACCATGTCAAAAGCTTTTGACAGGTCAATAAAGAGTGCAGAAGAGAGGCTGTTATGGTTACAGTTGATGGAGTTGGTGAAATAAAGGAGAGCTGTAGTGGTACTATGAAGTGGTCTAAAGCCATGTTGGCAGTTAGCTAAGATGTTATGTTGGGTTAAGTGATCTGTTAGCTGGCGATGAATGCATTTTTCCATGACTTTAGCTAAGGGTGATAAGAGAGGTATGGGTCTGTAATTGGAATAATCATTAGCGTTATCACCTTTATGTAAAGGGATTATGTGGGAGATTTTCCAGATGTCTGGGATAATTCCTACAGTTTATGGTTCTATTTATAAGGATGGATATAAGATAGGCAACTGATTTAGCTGCTTTTTGCAAGTATTCTGATGGTTACTGGTCTGCAGAGGGGGTACATGGTTTAAGTTTTTGGATGATTTTTTGGATGTAGGTAGTAGAGATGGGTTGTAGTTGGAAGGTTGGTAGAGTATCGGGTAAAGAGGCAGGGAGACCAGCGTTGTCTGTGGATAGTTGTTGGGCTAAAGATTGTACGGTGTCTGTAAACAAAAGGTATTAAAGGCATTGGCAGTTTGCTGGGGGTTATTATTTATCAGCTCCAAGTGGGGATGGTGTGCTAGAGTGGCCAGGGTGTAGAATTTATGCTTGAACAGAACTTTTGTGGATTATTATGGTGGGTTTGCTGTAGTTTCTAATAGTAGTTCTTTTTGTCAGTGAGTATGGCTCTTTTTGTAATGTTTTTCAATTGTTTAAAGGTTTGTTGCTCAGAGATTGTTCTAGTAGCTCTCCACTTAGCCCAAGATTTGTTCCTCGGCAATATATTTTGTCTAGTGTCTTTTGACAGCCAGGGGGCTGACTTAGACTTCATTCTAATAGACTGTTTGGGTGCGTGTTCATCTAGGATTGTTAAGAATTTGGAGTTGAAATATTTAACAGCCTCTTCGAGTGGGAGGGTTTTTAGAGGGGTCCAGTCACAGGCATTAAGTTCATTTTGGAAAATTACAGGGTTAAAGTGTTTATGGGACCGTGAGATCCTGTACATGGGGGAGTTAGGAATATCATTTTTTATCTTATAAGTTAGAGTATGATCACTTAGATCATCAGGCAAAGTTCCTACTTTATAAGTTTGTTGTTTGTTAATAAGAATTCAATATAAGATAGTCTCTTTTTTGTTAGGTTTGTTAGTTCTAGTAGTACTGTTGCTGAACATTGGTGCATGATGTGCACATCGTGTAATAATGCATTAAAGGAATGAAATGGGGAATATGGGACAGTGTTGAAATGAGGATCAAGCAGGGGGAAGAACAAATAGAAAGCAATACAGTAATGTGCAGGAGGGAGGTAGGAAAGAACCATAGCTATCCATTTTTTTCATCAGTAAAAACTGATAATATATGGAGAATATTATAGCCAACTGGACCAAATCAAGTATGTCAAGAAGACGTGTGCAAAATGGAGAGCTATGTAAGGGACAATTATTTTTGTGGTACAGGTGGCCTTTTTTGAGAGAGAGAGAAAGAGGGAGGAATGTTGGGGAAGGGACGTAGGCATGTCTGAGTCTGGTAGGTTGGGTAGGTGAGAAAGCAGTTGCAGACAGACAAGACAAACAAGACTAGATACGGGGACAGTGATGGACACGAGTTTGGTGGACGCTATGAATTGGGTGAGGGTGGTGACCTCCAGGACCCATGGTCATTAAGCTGGGTCACAGTGAGAATAGAGTCCTCACCCACTAGACTGTCACCACTTTCACCTCACTCCACCACTGGCTGGAGCACTCAACATCTCATCTTCTCTTAGTCCTATGTAAAATGGAGGGCAGCAGCCCCTCCATCTATTGTAGACATGCACCAACAGTGTGGTGCAGAACCCTACACACCATTCCTGGCAAGTTCAGCATGGGTGATAAGCTCACCACCTCTGCTGCTGCTCCTCGAGGGAACCACTGGACTATCCTCTTGGACAGGACTACCTGAGTGGGCAGGTAATGCATGGGCAACATAGGTGGTGCTGCCAGATTGGCTGCCATATGTGCTGGGCAATAGTGCCAGGGCCTGTGGTGTGGGAGTAGCCAGATCCTTTGGGGCAGGACTACCCCGCTGTGCTTTGAAGCATTTTACTGATGTGGTACACATGGATGACATGGGCACATTCTGACAACACACAAATATAAAACAAACAAAAAAAGAGATATAAAATTAGTACCTTCATATGTAATGTGCAATGCATTTAATACAATTATTTGACTCTATTATCTTAAACTTTACTCTTAAGATTACTATGCACTAACAAATAACTTCTTACTTTTAAGACTACAAGCTCCTAACAGATGCACACTATACTACAGATTGCAGCAAATACTCCTTTACATGTGCATATATTGCACCTATCAGTGTTCAAATTATACAGATTACAGTTTACAGCAGAGCATGTATAGTATAGAGCTTTTGCTTTAAACCTGTAAGTTATATATAATTGAAGAATTACAGTATTGTATACTTGGAAAGTGTGGTATTTGAGCCCACCACCTCTGACTAAAGTCTAATATTGTACTCTTGGTTTGTACAACAGACTAATGCATGCATACTTGCCTTTACAGTTGAGATATGCATGCTCAATCTGATACATCTGTATAAAATACCAAATGAGCTATCTTTAAGTTTTAATGCTACAATAACACTACTCTTCTGCTGCATACATACCACATGCCTCCCTCATCCTCACCAATCTTGCACCATGGGACCTAATGTTGCACTCCCTTTCCATGGCAGCTGTGGAAAAAACAACAGACTACCATTATGAATACCATTCTTGCCTATAGTCAGCTTATAAGCCTTATAAGTACTCTCTGTAGTTGATACTTGCACATCTGTGGGATGTCCTCAATCCTAAATTCCTTTATTCAAGCATCAAGGATACCACTCTTCCTCTTCCTCCGAAGGTCATTATAGTGATGCCTAGATTGTTCACCAGTGCGGGGGATACCGGTTGCACTGGTCACAGCCTGGGCCAAACTATCCCAAGCCTCTGACTTATACTGGGACCCAGAATAGTCTCCATGCAGCAACCTGGCACTGTGGTGTTTCACTAGGAGTCCAACCAAAATCTTAAACTCCTGGACACCTCATCTCTTAGCCCTAAATCTCACACTCTCTCCACAAATGCCTGCCATGTCTAAAGAGCAATGGAAAATGATGGTTTCCCACCAGTTCCATTTATCACATTTACTGGGAGTGCACCCACTTTTTGAAAATGTTGTGCACTACTTACCATTGTGCAAATACAGTGTGCAATGGTAACGGGTGCACAACAGTGGCAAGCAAAGAAATTTCAAGGTTATTTGATGTTTAGGCAGTTGCGTATGTGTTTGACAAATGTGAAGGTCATGGAAGTTCAGTGAGCAGAAATATATATACAGGAATATAGTACACAGTGTATAGTAGACATTTGGTAATAAATGTGATGATACATAAATAACTGACACAATATTAATGTCTTATCTCTCATAATTAATATCATGTATGGAATATGCTGTATTTTGAACCAAGACCCTGAATGACTAACACCTGTTGCCACAAGAGAGTTGAAACAACAGCTGTTTATGTTTCAGTTCATTGCTATAAACTGCAATGTCACAACAGAGAAAAAAAGTTGCACATGCTGTGCTAGAACCCAGGACCATGTGTACTCCAGCCCTATACTTTGTACCCGCTGCCACAGGCAGTAGCATTCATTGAATGTATCCAGTTTCTATTTTTGGCTGTCTACAGGGTGGTCCACCTATCCAGTTTGGGCACTGCCGTGTTTCACACAAACAAGATAAGCATAGCCAAGCCTGACATTCTTTTTCTCTGATTCCCATGTTTGAGCTAAGTGGTACATCATGTAAACAGTGGCCAAAAAAAAAAAAAAGAAAAGAAACTGAAGTGAGGAAAAGCAATCTGTGACATACACAGTAGAAAATGTTAGTACACGTGAGATATTTCTCCATAGGTCTGGATTTCAACTTTCACTCCAATGCACCTTCGGAAAACAGGATGAGTGCCTTATCCCTGTTTGTCACACAAACAGTTTTGCAGCAAAGAGCTGAAGTCATTCTTCATGCAACCAACTTCAACAGAATGTACACTGATATCAAACCATAAACTGTTATTTGTACATTTATTACATTTGTTAGATTTGGACATAGTATACTTGGTGATCACACAACGTGTTATAATTATTGCTTGCAAATATACAGCTCTGTCTTACCTTTGTATGTTTCTTGGTCATTCATCAGTTATCTGACCAGTGCTCTGACACATGTAGTGTGTAAGCTATTCTGTATCATTGGCCTTAAAATATGTGAGGATAGTAACTGGGAATAATATGATATGCAGTTGCCAACAACAAAAAGGCAGGTTGCATTGCACAAACAAGTATAAAATGCTATTTGGGGGAGCAAAGGTGAGTTACTGTTATAACACATACAAGGGTACACAAAGCTGAGTTACTGTTATGGCACAAAGAAACACTGACTGTTCTATTGGGGCAAGCAAAGGTGAGTTACTGCTATGGTACAAACAAGGACATGTTGCTGTTACTCTCCTTGTTTTGCATCCTGCCTGTTTGATTTTGTGAGGGTTGTGAAATCTGAAGCTGCAACGTGTATCATTACTTTCTAGCTTCTCTCTTTAATGATTTTCCAGTACAAATGTATGGTGCTAAACTGAGGGCATGCAATGATCATCAGTACTTTTGAAAGGTATGCCTGTGTGAATCTTTGATGCCTGAGGCCTACTACTTACTAATAGTAAGGTAATTTCTGTACAAATCTCCCATCATTACTTGGTTACTGTACCAAGTGATGAAATACACAGATATGCCATAATATTATTAAACAATACACTCTAGGTTCAGGACTTGCCTTGTAAATGCAGCAGTTAACAGTGTTGGTTCAAGGCTGCCTCTGTCTGATGCAAGCAGTATACAGGCGATACATGGGGAGGTAAAAGTTGTGCGAGTTGCCTGACATCAATGTTACTATATGTATGCGAGTAGGAGGAAGGTTTTAGGCCCCTAGGTAGTGAGTGTGCTATGCATTGTCTCTTAGTCAATGCAAGGGCATACTGAGCATGTTTATGTCTGCTTACACCCACAGCAGCTGGTGGTTCCCCCTCTGACTCCTCATCTACTTGTGGCTGTGGTGACCTTGCCATTGATGGTGGTATGTGTGCCCCTTTCCCTTGCTGATCCTGCTACATTTGTTTCCTTAGGATTATATTGTGTAGCATGGCACATACTGTGAAGATTTCTGTACATGTCCTTAAATTGTACTGCATGGCTCTCCCAGATGTATCTAGGCACTGGAACCGTGACTTCAGCAGCCCAAACACACAATCTGTGACATTTCTGATTTGAGCATATGCCTCATTATGGCATTCTTGCATAGGTGTGTGTGCATTTCTGATGGGTGTCATCAGCCATGGTTTCAATGCATATAGCCTGCATCCCCCAGTAAATGGCCCTGTAGGATACTCCCCCCTAGCAAACATCTGGTACAATTGTAAGGTGCACCAGATATATGAATGTGGTAACTTCCGGGATTGCCAGCACACACGTTCAAGATAATTCCCTTTGCATTACACATGACTTGACAGTTGATAGAGTGGTATCCCTTTCTGTTATTGTAGAGCCTACCGTGCTCCCCAGGTGGCGCATTAATGTCTACAGGAGTGTGATAAAAAGCAAGCATGGAGAACTACTATTTTGTGCTGCAAAGGTACTGTGGTTTTCTTTCTAAATGATACCCAAACTCAAAGAGTTGCCTCTTATAGGACACATGGGTTAATTTGCCTGGCTTCTAATTCAGGAATCTCTTTCTTCTGAATTGACTGTACTATTACCGTGTATTCTCCCATTCGATTCTCGGCTTGGGTTGCGAGTGCCTTCTGTGTGGAGTCTGCATGTCCTCCCCGCGGTCAAGTGGGCATTCGAAAGACCTGCGTTGAATGGGCATGCCTTCGTTGAAGGTTGGGCGTCGGGCTGGCAACTCGACACCATAAAAACCAACTGCCAATGATTAGCGGACCGGAGTTCTGCTGTGGCGACCCCTAACCGGGAAAAGCTGAAAGACAAACAACAACAACATTACCGTGTAATAAGTATATAACATATTACTTAAAAAGAAAGTTTCCTCTTTACTGTCTCGTAGCTAAATAATGTTTGCATGTTGAGACTCAATTATTCCTTGTATTATTAATCAGCACAAGGAAGAATACTTAAGGTACCACCCTTTACAATGTTATAGTTAAGTGCCTGAATAGTGAGACTCAATTATTTATTTCTTGTATTACTAACCAACTTAGCATTCTAGCCCATTCTAAAGTACACTGACTGTTTGTCATACCCACACAATGAAAATAAATTCTGCTATACTAGTTTTAAATGGCAAGCCTGTACTTTGTTTTGTAAAGAAGTCACATTTTAAATATATTATAGCTTATTAAAATAAGTCAGCTGTTTGAGACAGTTTCTCTTCTGTCTGCTAAGATACCACATAGCTACAAAATTACTTCTTTAATTTTTTAATTTGGAAGAGAAGTTACTGACATTAAAACACAACATGATTTCTTTCTTTTTTCCTAATTAAATTATAGTTTGTATTTCTAAGCTCCAATCTAAATCCCCCATTTGGAAAATTGATATGTCAGCTGCACAGACTTCACATATAGAGATGCTTTTCTCAACACATGGTTTTATAGTATGGAAATTAGCGTATATAACTTGTACTTAACCTTTCCAAAAATTCCCTGTGTTCAGACCAAATGCAATTTGAATTATACAGTGCATTATTGTTTGTATTATTTTAATGGAGCTAGAACAAGGTCACTGGGATTTTGTTCCATCAAAGTATAATACAGCATCAAGGGTTTAAAAACCTCATTTTATATGAGAGACAAGTAACAGTTTGCACCTCCGCCATTTGACGTGCTTGCACACCTCATAACCCCCAATAAACTATATGATCAACTCTGAAGATTACAGTATGTGAAAAGGGAGATACTTGGATTTTGACAAGACTCGGGTGTTTACTTTCTGCATTATTTTTACAAACCTGGAAAAGGAAATAGCTTTTCTACAATGCAGTATTCAAGACTACCTGATCCAAGCACTTGTATTTCATGGAGAAACATACCTTGTATCCCATTTTGTCTTTTGGCTCTCATAATTTAATTTCTAATTGTGTTCTTTTTCATATATTTATTTATTTATTTATTTATTTTACATTTGTTAACCGGGCTAGTCCAACTGGATACATGTCCATTTTCAGTGGAGGCCCGAGGAGAAAAGCTCCAAGTTTACACAATATTTAATATCACAAGTAAAATAGTAACAACATTAAGAAAGTATATAACAAAACATTAATAATAAAAAAACAAAAGCATAAATAAAAACAAAAGATTAGTACATTTTATATAAGGGATTTCACTATCTTCCAAACAAGTAAGTCAGTAAAATAGAGAGAAGATATTTATATAGAGGCTAGTTAGGAGATCTACAGGATAGGACAGTATTTTAATAATAGGCTTGGTAGGTAGATGGGTTAGGTAGAGCAGTTTAGAGTAGAAAGGTCAGTGAGTGAAGAAGTTCAAAGAGTCAAGATTAAAAGAGATATTTAGAAGGAGACAGGGTAGTACAGAGGAAAAAAGCAATAGAAAAGCAATTAGTCAGGGTTATTACAAGAACATAACCAGTGGTTGGAGAGGAAATGTTTAAGGTTAGTTTTGAATAGTGGGAGAGATGTAAGAGCAGTTAGGTCAATTGGTAGGAGGTTCCATATTTTCCCAACAAAGTTAGTAAATAGAGAGTCTCCTGCTGAGTTATTAGAAAAGAAGTTTGCATCATCATTTTGTTTGTTGAGCGTAGCTTTTCAGGTTGCAATATGGTGTTATGAGGGTAGAGAGAATAGGGTGTTGTTTGGTTGATAAAGGGACCTTATGGGCAATAATAAGTTGGTTGAATTGTAGAAGGTGAGGTAACTCAAGCCAGCCTAGTTGTTTTAGGTTTAGACAGTGATGAGTTCTATATGGTGAGTTGGTGGCAAATCTAGCAATGTTATTATATGATCTAGCCAGTCTGTTAAGATTGTTTTGGGACAAGTTAGTATAGATGGGGAGGCATATAATAGGGTAGAGATTAAGTGAGTTCTTGCTATTGTAGTTCTGGCTAAAGGTGTTAGAAATTGTTTAATTCTATACAAGGATCCAAGTTTTTTGTTGGTAGATTTTATTGTGGTGTTTATGTGAGTGTTAAATTTAAGTTGATTATCTATCGTGATTCCTAAGAGTTTGGTAGTAGTGTCTGGAGAAATAATGGTACCATTGTTTGATTCCAAAGTAAAGTGCAGAGGGGGAGATGAGTGTGAGGGTGTGAACAGCAATAATTTGTTTTTTTGGGTTGAGGAGAAGACAATGGTTAGAGAACCATTTTTCTATTGTGGAGAAAGATTTTTGTGTGAAAGAATGCAGTTCAGTTTGGGATGATGCAGAACAAATAATTGTGGAGTCGTCGGCGTATTGAATGCAGGTAGAGAAGGGAATAGAGAGATGAAGGTCATTGATAAAAATGGAGAATAGTAGTGGGCCTAAGATAGAGCCTTGTGGGACACCTAAGGAAGTAGGAAGGAGTTCAGAAAGATGATTCTGCCAGAGAACTGCTTGTTTACGATTATCCAGGTAGGATGTAAACCAGCTCAAGGAAGATTTATCAAGAGATAGGGACTTCAGAAGGTGGAGAAGAAGTTTATGGTTGACCATATCGAAGGCTTTAGAAAGATCTACAAAGAGTGCAGATGACAGGGAATTGTTGTTTCTATTTGTGTTGATACAGTTGGTAAAAGAAAGTAGGGCTGTGGTTGTACTGTGGTAAGGACGAAAGCCATGTTGACAGTATGCTAGGAGATTGTGGTGGAGTAGGTGGGTAATTAATTGTTTATGGATGCATTTCTCCATTATTTTAGCAAGTGGAGATAGAAGAGCTATGGGACGGTAGTTTGAGTATTCAGTAGAATCACCACCTTTGTGAAGGGAATAATATGTGAGATTTTCCAGATTGATGGAATAGTGCATTCTTTAATTGTTCTGTTAATCAATATAGAGATTGGGTAAGCAATGGCTGATGCTCCTAGTTGTAGGTATTCCCGGGTAATTTGTCAGCTGAGGGGGTAGAAGGTTTGAGTTTTAGAAGTAAGGAGAGGATGAAGGAGGTAGATATTGGTTCTAGGTGGAAAGGAGGGGGGGTGGGGCTTGTAGCGGTCAAATTGGCAGTGTCAGGATTTTGTTGATTAGCTAAGTTTTGCACAGCTGTAGTAAAGAAGGTATTGAAGGCATTTGCTATTTTTGTAGGGTCATCAGAGTTGGTGCTAAGTGGAGCTGGTGTGTCTACTTTACCAGGGGATATAAGCCTGTTTATAGAGGTCCAGAACTTCTGTGGTTGTTGAAGGGAAGATTGTTGGAGTTGGATATAGAAGTTTTTCTTGTCCTGTAGGATTGCTTTTTTAGTTAGATTTCTTTGTTCCCTGAAATTTTGCTGATCAGTTATGAGTTTTGTGTGAGATTATGTATAATAAAACTGATTGTATATCTTAGTAGTATGACCTGCAGATAATGTAAGACTAATCTAATTTGATATCCGTGAAACTATTTTTTTATTTTTCCAGCTTCATGGTACAGTTGGATGAAATCCTGACAGTGGGCTGAGTGAATTCAGTTATCAAACCTGATTTCTGGGGAATCAGATGGCAAGATAGGGAATGAGTGACATTTCTGCCAGCTCACCTACCCCACAGGGGAACAGCAGAGTTTCCAGCCAAGGACTAGTATTTATCCGTGGAGACAGATAACTCTAATTGAG
Source organism: Protopterus annectens (assembly GCF_019279795.1). Classification (NCBI taxonomy): domain Eukaryota; kingdom Metazoa; phylum Chordata; order Ceratodontiformes; family Protopteridae; genus Protopterus; species Protopterus annectens. Next base: position 307,518,010 of record NC_056732.1, on the reverse strand, counting down.
TAGTACATACATAAATACCCAATGCCCACTGGCTTTTGCATGGGACAGTAGGTACAGCATGTCAAGAATCCCCGTGCTGCAGTCAGGATGGAGTTGTTCTGGAATGTCCTTCTGTCCTTTCTCCCCACTTCCCCCATCACTTACACTAAGGTTTTTCACTTGGTTGTGTAGGTCTCAGTCTGTAATGGACATGAACTAGGGAAAGGCAGAACAGAAAATTGCTGAGAGGCCTCGGAACATGAATGATGGCAGACAGCTGTGGCAACTTTTTATATATAATAATAGTGGTTGTGTAGGTCTCAGTAGTAAAACATTTATTTGACTCAGTACTTATCTAGTTTTCCATCACTGAAACTGATTAAAAAATGTACTATAGTGTTTTCTGCAGAGGTGACATATCAGCATCTCCTGCACCCTCCCTCAGCTTATGTAATCGACCCCAAGATCATTATGTCTCAGAGGAAAATAACAATTCTTCTCACACTGTGATCTTGGCGTAATAGTGGACACTCAAAGAGATGTCTGAGCACAGCAGCTCAAAAGGGTATTTTAACAATGCAGCCTAATACTCTTGTCAAATGAGTCAGAAAATGAGAAATATCACTTTTCACCATGAAGTGAAAACAGTCCTCACCTGAAAAGGCTGTTTAATTTATCACTAAATTCCCTTTGCTAAAGAGAAACTTGAATTTTACTTTGAAAAAGGGAAGAATCAAGCTATCACAGGTCTTTAATATAAATCCAGACCTGAAGCATTACTTAACACCTATTACACATTGCTTTGTATGATGCAGCAGACATGAAGGCATGATTCATAGAAGTTTCTTTATAGCTTTATTTTGTCCATGGAAGCATGCAGAGTTCTTAATAGTTCTATTTTCAGTTTTTTTCTCTCAAGTTACTTGTTTATATTTTCACTCTTCATTCTTTTTCTCAGATTTCTTGTTACACTTGACTATACGCAAAGTATTTTGCTGTGTATTTCATTTTATATTTTTACTGCGGTGGTGGTGCTGCTGTAGCGTTGTTGCCTCATAGCAAGACGTTGTCCCGTTCGATTCTCAGCTAGAGCGTCTTCTGTGTGGAGGCATACGTGAATGGGGTGTGCCTTCGTTGAAGGTTGTGCGTCAGGGCTGGTAACCCGGTACATAAAAATCCACTACCAACCATTAGCGGACCGGAGTTCCGCTGTGGCGACCCCTAACTGGGAAAAGCCAAAAGACACAAACAAATTTCATTTTATATTTTTGGAATCCTTGACCAAGACAGTCAGGGTTTCCCATTTTCTGTTATGAAGTGCCCACAGAGGTGTTGATTTGTCAGCTGCATCACAATCAGTTAGTGATATATGTACTTGTTCTTGTCCTAGAAAGTTGCATCCTGGATTTCCTCTAAGCCCTTTTAGGTGTTACCTACACAGGTATTTCTTACTAGTTTGCCATACATAGGTAAACTGATCACAGAGTTGCTTCTTGTTACTCCTCTAAGAAAGTGCAAGATGACTTTTGCGAAGAAAAGCAAGTACTTTCTGTAGGCCGAGGTAATACCATAGTTAGTTCTGATGGAATTTTTGTCATTTATTACAGAGCACAGCCTGAATTTTTAAAAGTATTGTTAAATCTGATGTAGGATTCCAGATTAAGCCTGCAGTAAAACAACCAGTAAAATACTTCTTCACGTAAAAAATATGATTCTGCTATTCCTTGAAATCACATTAACATTCTTTGTTTAGTTATATGTAACAGCAAAATAGTAGTTCAAATAAGTAAGGCATTTTAGAACTAGGAATTGTCAATGAGGCTGGTTCCAGTTCTAGGCAACCTAGTCAGCTGCCTTGGGTCTTGTGCTGATTGGTGAGTCCAGGTCAGACCTTAAAAATTTAAAACCTCTGCTCTTATGGAGCTGTAGCACTCATTTTAACAACACACCAGATTTCAGACCAGCGTCAGCACATTGCATCAGCATGTCAGGCAGAGGCCACAGCATTAGCACTTCCCATCAGATTTGCAGATATGTGTAGGATATTATATGAGAGAGGTACAGGAGATTTGAGTGTCAGGAGAGACGTGCATTTGCAGAGCAAGGACTTTTATCAGAGCAGACAGATTTGATTGGAGATTTGTTCCAAGGATGGGAGAGAGAGAAAATTCACCATTTGATTCCTGGGGGGGTGCGTGTCTGTGTGTGTGGTCTTGCATTCTACCCCCAAGAAGGATGTTACTGCTGCCAAAAGGTATACCCAGGATAACAATTCTGCCTCCAGAAGGTATGTCCATTGAACAGGTAAGTCACTGTGTGCTACAATTAGTAGCTTAGACAATACATATACTTTATCCTTTTATTCACAATGCCCCCAGGTTCACTGTCTGGTTAAGTGACTTGCGTGGAACCAAAAAGACAAAAAATAAACTCCAAACCACACTCTCCTCTTGTAGTCTGTATCCAAAAAGCAGCATACATGAACTAAAAACCAGAAACTAAATTTAGTTTCTGTTTTTTAGTTCGTGTATGCTGCTTTTTGGATACGGACTACAAGAGCAGTAAGTGACTTGCTTAACGTTCGCACAGTAAACAAATGGACCTACAGAGAGTCAAATCCTATATCCTTGACTACAGGAAACAGCTCATTAAGAGCTTAGAGCTTTAATCCATTGCACTAACTGACAGACCTTCCTAAACTTATTCATTTTCTGATAAATCACTGGGGACAGCAGCCAATTAGTAATGCTAGTCACCAGAGTTTCATAGTTGTTATTGTTCAGAAAATGTATTTCAACTAAATTAGCTTTGTCTAGGTTGATACTTAAGGCTCTGAGCTACTAACCGTTTCCGGTAGTCAAAAGTTCAGAGTTTGAATCCACGTACCTCCATTTGCATACAGTGTAGTACTTCTGGGTCATCCCTGAAAGGGGACATTTTGTGAGTTTTCTTGGTTAAGAAATAGAAAAAAAGACAGTGTTACGTACACAAAAAACTGGTAAACGCAAAACTGCAACACTAAAATAAACAGAGGACAATACACACTGGACCAAAATAAACGGTAAAAGTTAGCGCTTTCGTTTACTAGTTTAGCAAACTTCTTCAGACAAGCATACAAATGAACAAATACAATTTATAAATTCAATAATAATGACATCATTTCCTGCATATAAAAAAACAATTACAATTTAAAGTCACAACATTCCTACTAAGATCCACATCCAAGCTAAACCTACCCTTGTTACCCAAAGTCACAATTTCGCAAAAATGTAACCTCAACAAAAGATGCACATAAATGCAAATTCATTAGAAAAAGGAAAAATGAATGTTCCCTTCAAAACCATAAAATGTAATATGTAAAAAATAGTAAAAACAATATATGTACATACACCTATATATGTATGTATATATATATATATATATATATATATATATATATATATACACACACACACAACACACACACACACACACACACACACACACACACACAAAGGTGTGTGAATCAATGTATATACAAGTCCTTTTATAAATACTTATAAATATGATATTCATGATTTCAAAAAACGACAAGGAAAAGCAAAATATGTTCCTCCCTGTAATCAAAAGCAATCCAGGGGAACAAACCCAGTCAAATCAAACATGACTAACAGATGCTTATATGGGACTTCAACGTGTTAAAGCCCTCAATTTTAGAACACTTTTAATAGATACTGAATCATTCAATCCTGGCAAAGTCAAAGCTTTAAGCTTGAGTTGCCAAATCAATTCCTTCTCTTCAAGCCTTAAATCTCTAGGCCCCCCTCTCATGTTGTCAAATATTTTTTCTATAACCAAAAATCCAAATTCATGGTCAGGAAAGGCATTAATGTGTCTTGCCAAAGCATTATCTAAATTCTTCTTCTCAATTGCATACAAATGCTCGTAAATTCTATTTTTCAGGGTTCTCTCAGTTTTTCCTACGTAAAATGCAGGACATTTGGAACACAAGCCTAAATATACAACCCCTCTTGTGTTGCAGTTGAATTTACCATTAATTTGGTATTTTAAGTAATTAATAATAAAAAAGGAAGTAACATTAATATATTTACACCAACGGCAAGATTGACACTTGAACATGCCACAGTGTGGTAGATGGCATTTGGGAGTACCAAACTCAAGAAAACTTTTCAAATTTCTACCCTTTCTGAAGACAACAAATGGAAAATCCCCCACATGTTTTCTAATTAAACTGTCATCGGTAAGAAAAGACCAGTTTTTATAAATAATCGATTTCACTAGGGGGGCGTCAATTGAAAAGGTAGTAATAAAACTTAATTTAGCCAGATTTAACTCGGAGGAAAAATGAGTAGTGTTGGTGTCAGCCATACTTTCATTCAAATCGTGTAATGGTGCAAATTCATTGACAACTCCCAAATCAATAGGTCCATCCAGGTTTACCAAATCCAAGTTAGTAACAGTAGAATTATCAATACTGTTTAATAAGGGTTTAAAATGACCAATTGATTTTTTCAAAGATACTTCACCAATAACGTCTTCTATCAATTTCAAGGGATAACCCCATTTAATAATCTCCTTTAAAAGCTGGCATTCAAACAAAAAATCACATTCTAAAGAAGTCATCTTTGCTGCACGTACTAATTGGCCTTTAATTACACCCTTCTTCTGAAAGAAAGGGTGGCAGCTGGAGAAATGAAGAAAAATGTTGGAATAGGTAGACTTCCTAAATATCTTCGAAGTGTATCCATTAAAAGAAAAATTTTTATTTAAATCAACATCTAAAAAGGAGATTTTATCAGCATTAAATTCCCATGTAAATTCTAAGAGGTTAGTGAATTTAGTGATATGCTGAACAAAATTTTCAGCTGAATGTCTATCACCTCACCAAAGTATAAATATATTGTCCAGGTAACGGGTGTACCATGCGGCTCTCTCACGAAATGTATCATCGTTAAACAGGAACTTTCTCTCCCAGAAGGCCATAACTGTGTTGGCAAATGTGGCCCCGCATGGAGAGCCCATTGCGACACCCATTCTCTGGAGATAATATTCATTATTAAAGAGAAAGAAATTATTACTCAGTGAGTTTTAGCAAATAAATTACCAAATCAACATCAGAACCATCAAACCCTTTTTCAAATAGGAAATCTCTAACCCACTCACATCCGATGTCCTGTGGTATAACAGTGTAGAGATCGCGGGCATTTATTGGGAGGAAGTTCAAGTCCCCTGAAAAGGGTAGTTCATTCATGGCCCCCAAAAAGGCCCATGAGTCTCTACAAATCTGGGACTCATTTTTCAGGGCATTCTTTAACTTAGTATCGACAAATTTAGCACATCCGTAAGTGATGGATAGTCTTCCATCAATAATTGGACGAAAGGGGGGGGGGGTTCAAATTTTTATGAATTTTAGGCAGACCAAATAAAGTAGGTACCAGGGGGTGTGATATGGACAGTGTTACGTACAGTTTGGGCCTTTGTTCCCTCTATATTTTTAGTTTTGTTCAGAATTCATGAGCAAAGATGATGAGAGGTATGTTTTTCTATTGCTTGTAAAAGGGGTGACATTATGGCAAGTTTTGTGAATTTGTAGGCATTAAATAATGAAAGGCATGATTTTCAGACTTTATACCCTTCAGAAAATGTTTGGTAATGCAAACCTTTTTTTTATTCTAGCAGCTTTCTAATAGAAGAGAAACATTTAAAATATGTGCCTGATTTCTGGGCCTTTGTCTCTTATTTGAGCTAAGTTGACAGGGTAGATGGGGGTTCCACTGGGTTCCATTGCATGGTTTTGTCAGTAGCAATCTGAGATACATTTCAGGCCCATTATCTATGAATGTATTTATTCAGTTGTTCTCCAGTAGATATCTGAGGTGTACAGCCGTGCAAGTGGCTGATGGGTGTGTGTCTGGCTACTTGGTTTCTGTAACCCACAGCAGTTATGTTGTAAAGGAAGGAATGAAGTGATTATAGTAAACAGGAACATTATCATATGAGCCATGTTCTTTAGGCGCAATCCTTTGTTTCCTTGTTTCATTTTTTTATTTTATTTTATTTATTTATTCATTTGCTTTTGTTTACCGGGTTTGTCTGACTGGATTTAGCTAAAAAGCCTTTTTCAGTGTTTGCCCAGGAGAAAAGCTCCAACATATTGCAAACATTGTAGAAATGCATTCAGTATTGTACATGGACAGGCATTTTGTAATCCTACATTAACAGTCACACATACATTTGCTAATTAGATTACATTCATATGAATTAATGATAACTATTACATTATAAAAAATACTTGTCCATTAGTAGATGTTGAACATTGAACATTTAAAGAGATGTAGTATTAGTGAGTTTGTCAAATAGCACTAATTACATGATATTTTATCTTAGAAATTCAAAGAAATGGATGCGAGGGGAAGGAACTAGGTAGGCCATAAAATGTTAATACTGTTAATAAGTGGGATGTAAAGAAGACTCAGAAGCGTGTGTGTGTATGTATGTGTGTGTGTATGTATGTGTGTGTGTGTGTGTGTGTGTGTGTGTGTATATATATATATATATATATATATATATATATATATATATATATATATATATATATATAGCTGTCTTAAGGTTTATGTTCGAGTTTACTAATGTTTCACTGTTAATACATTTTTAATTAACTTTTTTTTTTTTTTTGCAGGCACATGGGTGTGAAATGCACTGTGCTAGGCTACAACAGTCTATCTAGTACTTAGTGCAGATGAATAAGGCAGTGAGCTGCTTCCGTATCCAGTAGAATGTTCCAACCTGTTAGGAAATGCATTGCATGTATGTCTTTTGAATTCCTGCACCCTTCACATAGATGTTAATTAGTGCTTCACTATATGCTGTTTGACTACGAGTCCCAAGGCATGCATTTTAGTTTAATGGGTTGCTAGATGCATTTTCAATAAATGTGAGTTTCAAGGGAAGTGAAGTTTAATATTGCTTATGGCAAGTCTGTTTTCGGTGTGAGACTTTTGTTTTGCTTATCAAACGGTTGTCTGTGTTTTTGCCGTGAAATTTGAAATAACAGTTTTAAATTAAAGCTAAATCTCTGTGATCAATTGTTTTTCTTTTGGCTTTTCCCAGTTAGGGGTCGCCACAGCGGAACTCCCATCTGCTAATGATTGGTAGACGATTTTTATGGTGCCGAGGTGCCAGCCAGACGCCCAACCTTAAAAGAAGGCACGCCCATTCACGCATGTCTTTCGAACGCCACTCAACTGCGGGGAGAACATGCAGACTCCACACAGAAGGCGCTCCAGCCGAGAATCGAACGGGAGAACCTCTTGCTGTGAGGCGACAATGCTACCGCTGCAGCACCGCAGCTCCACTAAATGAAAAAGTTTTAAAAAAATGGTATGCACATTAACAAGTTTGAACAGTATTCTATGGTAATTGAGAAGAGACCTGCTTAAGGTCCCATTTGACCATGATCTAGTTCTAATTGTCAGTGTAGCCAAATGTAGATTCAGGTGCCAAGCTGAGTCTAAATGAATTGTTAATTAATCCCATGCTTTGTAGTCTGGCAATTTTGGTTTTGACTTCATGTTTAAAGTGCTGACTTCCATTTCATAAAATTTATTTAATATGCTTATATGTTGGAAACAACATTGATTTCCACGTTCTGGTAATAGATGTCTGAGCTGCAACAAATGTTAGCCAGACTAGCTGTTACTGGAATTTAGGCAGCACATGTGGTCTGAGTGGAAGGACTGGTTGCTTTTTAACTTTGAAAGTCTACTGCAAATAGTTTTACATAACTGTTGTATTTTATTTGAAATATGTAGAAGAAATGGAGAACTAAAACTGCTATCTTCCCAGTCTGCTACAGTGCACTTTGTATCTCCAACATTCTGTTTTTACAATTGGGGAACACTTTATTTAGTCTGTCTGGTTTTTAGAAAGCTTGGTTGCAGACACCTCTATGCAAAGAAGAGAGTGAGGTGTTCTATAGTGTGTTTTCTGCATGTCATTAAGACTACAAAGTCCAGCTTTTGAAGACTGTATCAAAATGTGTCTCAAATGTTTTAATTTCCCACTGTTAAAGACAGCTTATGCATAAGTGGGAGTTACTTGATGTTGTACCACATTATGTCTATACAGCATGTTTCATTAAACTGATGGTTTAGATGTAAGGAAGCACAACTAATCTGAGGTAGAATTTTCATATTTATCTAAAAGAAGGCCTTTAAAGTTTGTAGTTCAGTGTTATGTAAATAGTGTGACCAGGTCTATCCCTGATTGCTTTCGGTAGATAAATCTTTAGACTCATTCCATGCTCTGAATCCTTTAGTGTTACTTATTGGATATATAGGAATGTTTTTGTGTTTTAACTGTGGTGCTTAGTATAATATAAGGTTTAATCTGATTAATCAGTGAGTGTGTAGAGCCTGTGATGGTGACATGTCATGTATGTTGTTGTAGTACGTCAGTTACTAAAGTTAACTTTCTCTTTTTGATATTTCAGCAAGAAGATAAAATAATATGGTATCTGATGTACTAAATGTGTATTAATTTCTGATGCCTTCATAGTTTGCATACACCCATAAAAATGCTAATAATAGTAACTGTATTTACAGGCAGCTTCAAGTCTAGAAATTCCAGTCAACCTTAGTTGGTGGACTTAGCAAGATAATGAGCTGCTGAGATGCTAGTTATTGCATTAATCGCTAATAATAGCTAAATATGCAGCTTAAGAGTTCATTGAAATTGTCTGTTTAATAAACTGGCCAGAGTAGTTATTTTGTTCAATACTGACTCTGTTATTCAAAGGGAATGTGTAATGGTCTCCAGCTATAAAGTAGTTTTGAGGAAGTGAAACATGACAGAGTCAAAGCTTAGTTTTTTTAGCTATAATGTAGAGGCATTTTGTACTCCAGAATAAAGTAGGGCTAGTTTCCAGCTGTGCATGTTCATAGGTTCATACTAGGCTATCTGCCCTAGGGCATTTATAAGCCTAGCCAGAGTGTGTATGGCTTTCGCCACCCATTTTAAATTAATTTTGCTATGCCCTTTTTCGAGGTTAGTATACTGTGCCTCTGTCTAACAGTGACACAGAAGTGATACCCGGGGTAAACCTACGATCTCCCATCCACTCATCAAGATTCCTCTTGAAGAGAGTCAATGAGGGACTCTGCCTAACCTGGACTGGGATTTTATTCCAGAGTGAAGGGAGCCTCTGGGTTATGAATCTGTCCCTCCAGCATGTCCTATTTATTTCATTGCTGAGGTTTAAGTCCCTCGAGCCAGAGCTCGATGGGATTTGGATTTTCTGAGGTGCAGCATGTCCATTAATTCCGGTTGGACATGGCTATATACGTCAGGCACAGATCGCCTCTGAGCAGGCGGTATGCCACTGAGTAGAGCTGGAGTTTCTTTAACCGGGCAGCATACGGCATCTGTTTGAGCCCCTTGATCCTCTTGGTGAGGTACTTTTGGGGTCTTTCCAGTTGCTGCAGGTGTCTGGTAAGGTACATCCCAAAAGGGGCATTGTACTCAATTATGGGCCTGATGAGGGATGAGTAAAGAGGCACGATGACCTCCCATGATCTAGATGTGAATCCCTTCATGATTAGGTGGGCTATATAAAATGTTTTTCTAACCACTTTGCCACGTGGTTGTCAAATGAGAGATTGCTATCAACTTGGGTCCCCAGGTCCCTAATTACTTCTTCTGTACTTAATGAATTACCACCTATGTGATAATTTGTGGGCACTTTGTTTTTGCCAAAGGGGCTGACTATACACTTTTTGGCGTTTAGCTTGAGGCCATGGCTCTGGCACCAGTTGTCTGTTTCTATGAGGCCCTTTTGGAGGATGCTTGTGTCGGCTGGAGAGTCTATTATGGTGCCCAGTTTGCAGTCATCTGCGAACTTGGTCAGCCACAGTCCTTCCATTTTGGCCTGTACCTCCGAGAAATATATACCGAACAAGAGAGGTCCCAAGACTGAGCCTTGTGGGACGCCACTTGTAACTGGTCTGGAGTCTGACATGGCTCCAGCTATTCTAGCCATGTGGGTTCTGTCCTTGAGCCAGATTGCAACCCATCTAGTGACATAGGGGTTTATATTTAAGCTGGTGAGCTTATCTATAATGCCCAAGTGGGGTATTGTATCAAAGGCTTTTGAGAGGTCCAGGTAGGCTGTGTGGACCACCTTCCCCTTGTCAATGGCCTTGGTGACTGTTTCAAAGAAATCGACCAGGTTTAAGAGGCAGGATCTGCCCTTAACAAAGCCGAACTGGGTAGGATCCAGTGTCTGTAGGTCCCCAATATCTTTATTTATAAGGTCCATGATGATCCTTTCCATAGCTTTGCAGACCAGGCTAGTGAGACTTATGGGGCGATAGTTTCCAGGATCCGTTGAGGCACCACCTTTGTGGAGAGGGACCACTGTTGCTGTACGCCACTCTTTGGGTACATATCCTGTAGTAAGGCTGAGATTGAACAGTAGTTTTAGGTTTGGGTTTAGCTCTTCTTGGAGTTCATGTAGGACGCAGCCCGGGACACCGTCTGGTCTGATGCTGTGTTTCTTGCTTTGGAGAGAGCAGCTCTTACCTGAGCATCTGAGATGTCAGGGGGGCAGCACTCTGCTGGGATAGATATTAGCCCTTTTGGTGGGGAGGGGGGGGGAGAAGTTTGCGCTGAACCTGTCAGCTAGGATGTTGGCAATGTCTGTGGGTTAGTTGTATTTTTGTCATTTTGGACTAATTCTGAGCATATCTGGGAATTCCCACCCAGGTTCCTAACATAACTAAAGAAAGCCTTGTGATTATCCTTAGTGTCCTGTGCAATTTTTCTCTCGAAGCTGGCCTTAGATGATTTTATGAGTGCCCGTAGTTTTTTGCTAATACTGATCAGAGATGCCTTCCCTTTTTGGGATTTTGCTCTGTCATGTAGTAGCTTCCTCCTTCTATTGTATAGTTTGTTTATGGATGGGGACCACCAGACAGGACGTCTGCCTTTGGAGGATTGGGTCTTGGTTTTATTTGGGATTGCATGATCCATGCATTCCTGAAGGTGTTCATAGAATGCATTTATAAAGGATTTTGTGGTCTGGGCCATATTATCCACAGGCCCGGGGGCTTTGAAGGATTCCACTTCGGTTTTGAGGAGTGTGAAATTTGCTTTAGAGAAGTTTTTCACTGTGGTTTTCTGGGCAGGGGGTGGGGTCAGGATGTGAATATCCAGTGAGATTAGTTTATGGTCTGATCTTACCAGTGAGGGATACACTTCTGGTCTGGAGCATAGAGTCCCCATGTTGGTGATGATCAGGTCCAGTATGTTTTCCCCTCTTGTGGGAGTGGTAACAAGTTGTTCCATAGCATTTGAGTTTATAAATTCTAGGAACCTTTGGGCTAGGGTGTTGGAGCTAGAGTAATGCTCCCAGTCTATGGTTGGGTAGTTGAAGTCACCCAATATAATGGTGTTTGGAGAGACCTTCATATTTTCCAGTGTTCTCAGGAAGGCCGAGTGGGGTTCCTGGGTTTGGGGGGGCGGTCTGTAGCAGGCTATAGACTGGAAGGCAGTTTTACCCACTGTTAGTTGCACATGGATAGTCTCTGATGCTTCGTGCTGTGCCACCAACCTGGAGGTGTGGGTATCTTTGACGAATATTGATACTCCCCTCCTTTTGTGGTTCGGTCCAAGTTTTGGGGCGAAAAGCATGGTATGAGGTATAACCTGGTAGTGCTGGGGTGCTCTCGAGAGCCTTGAACCAGGTTTCTGTTACTGCACAGATATCGATGTTCTCCATGCTAAGGAGAGTTTCGAGTGCATATCTTGAGCTTTAGACTTCTGGCGTTGAGTAGCATTACTCTTAGTTTCTTATCTCTTGTGATACCTGTGGAGGTGGGTTTGTCTTTTGAGCCTTGCCTAAAAAAGGCACTATGGGAGTAGCAAGAGCCTTTGCCAATATCCAAAGCCCAGGGTGACAGGTGCAAGCCATCCCTAGTGAAGCATCATGGCTTGTCGAGCATGTCATCCCAGGCTGACAGGCATTGGATCCCCTTTGAATGACACCAATACTTAAGCCAATTGTTGAAATTGATAATCTTGTCTTCATACTGTGGCATCATTCTTGGTGAGGGTAAGATGCTACTCAAGGTCAGGGTCATACCGGCCTGGGCTACATGCTCAGAGAGCTCCTCTATGTCTCTTTTCATGTAGTTCAGGGAGGTACGTCTCAGGTCATTCACACCAGCATGGACAATGACTGAGTCATATTTGTACTTGCCTTGGAGTGACCTGAGTGCTTGTGTTATGTGGCGGATCCTAGCGCCCGATAGGCAGCTCACCGTGACCTTCTCCTTGTTCAGCCTGGTGAGCGGGACGTCAGTGTGCCTGATGATAGTCAACTATTACAAGTGTATCAGGTGTGTTGTTTAGTCTTAAGGGCTGTGACTGTTAGGCACTCTGGCTTTGTGAGCTATGTGTTGCACGTGTTTTGTTTTGGGGTAGTGGTTGCTTGGGTGTCTGCTTTGGAGGTCTCTGCTGCTTAGGCAGATTTTTATTTAGAGCCTCCAAGTATGTTTTTGTGTGTTTATGTGTTTGGTTTGCTGTCGTGGTAGGTCTATGTGAGACTGGAATTGTAGTGAGTGTGGTTTCCTTCTCCTCCTGACTGGTTACGCCAGTACTGAGTTGAGAGAGCTTAGCTTCTAGTTTGGCTATATGGTTGCATCTCTCACATGTGTTGGAATTTGTTGGGAGGAGGAGAGGGTTGTCTGTGTACATTAGGCAGTTGTAACATTGCCTCAAGATTCCCAGGTTCACCAGCTGGACCGGAGAGGAGATTGACAACTGGCCTTTGGACATGCTAGAATAGTATGGGGAATTCCTTTATAATTGAAAAAAAGAGCCAATGGGGAACAAGTTACTCAAGGGAAGTTTGTGAGGGTGTAGTGCTTTTAATTTTTTAGTGCTGACTTATATAATTGCTTTAGTGAGCAAGTGCTAGGCTTTAGCGTAGGAATAGGGTGTTTATTATGAGAACTAGATCAGTTCCAAGGCTCAAACCCAAATAAGCGGCGCCGCTCGATGCCGCGCTATGCACGAAATCACGCAAAGCCACGCTACAGCGTGTTTTATACAGGCGGACTTGAAAGAGCTAGAAATTGGCCCAAAACAGCCAACAGACTACCAGATGTGGATTTGTTGTGCCCTGATTCAGATTTCAGTGCAAGTGCCATTAATTTAGTAGGGTTAGTATTGGGCTTACTGTGAGACAATAGTTAGTAGTGCAGCCTTTTAGCTCTTGGTTCTCTAGTTGAGTTCCCAGCTGAGATACTTTCTGTGTGGAATCTGCATGCCCCCGCTCACACCCATGTGAATTTTTACTGTGTGCTCTGGTTTCCTCTCGCACTCAATTGGTGAACTGACAGTGCTCTAAACTGCCCATATGTATACATGCAGTATGAACCCTGCAAGATGGGTGCTTCATTCAGGTTTGCCTCCTTTGCCCTGTGCCCAGTGTTTGCCAGGATAGGCAATAGCATCTCATGACCATGAAGAGGATTAAACCGGTACCAATAAATGAATGAATACCTAGGATAGTAAACTTTCATTTCAGTAATTTGAGTAAATTTGATAATGAACATTTGATAAAAAAGTAGAATATAATTTACAAAAAGAGAGAGATTTTGCTTGGTAATTACATGCGACACTATTTTGTTGAATATCTCTGTTTCATTTGATAGTAAGCATAAGGCCCAATTGCCATGGTAAGCAACAGTAGAGAAAGTTAGAAGCCCTTCTTAATACCTTTTATTAGAAAATAGTGATTAGAACATACATTAGTCCAGTTGGAAGTAACTGTGTCAGGCCTTGGTAGGTGCAAGTTACATGATGTTTTAATAAACCTGATGTAATTAATGACAAGCAAGAGATCACTTGGTTCTATTGTATACATCCTGGATCGAATTATTTGATGCAAACTCCTTAATAGTATATGTACAAGCAGGTACAGCATATTTTTGAGATCTGTTTAAAATATAAAATGAACTTACACCATTCTGAAATTCTTCCATCACCAACTTTGTGAGATCATCAGTTCAACAAAGCTATGTTGTTTAAATTGGCAGTTGGATAAAATTTGCAGTGCCAAAGATCTGGATATTATTAGGATGTAGCACGATTTTCATATGAAAGATCATCTATTTGATAGAGGCAGGTTTTATTTGGGCTTTCATGTGGTGAAATTGTTGAGTGCAAAAACATTCAGATGTTGTGAAGTGTTTTTGAACTTTAGTTAAATGTGAAAATAGGAAGGTATACAACACTTTCTGAGGATATATTCTAATGTAAGGTATTTAAATAATAAAATGAACTGCACTGAAAATGAATATGATATGGCATGTAACTGTAAAGGTATGAATTTGCTGGGTTACAAGCTATATAACTGTTTAAGAGAAACCAGAAAAGGAAGTGGCATGGTAGTATTTGTTTCCAATAAATAGCTGCTAGATTGTTTGAGGTCGATCATAGTTATGAGACATATTTTTGAAACTTCAAGATGACTGTGATAAAATCACCTTACAGTTTCTTGTATTTATTTGACATTTGTTTACCAGGGTGGTCTGACTGGGTCTACAGAACCTGTTTTCAGCAGAGGCCCAAGGAGAAAAACTCCACATACAGTACAGTACAAATACAGTATAATCCAATACAATGCAAATTACATTAGAAATACTATACAAAAATAAGTTGAAAGAACAATTTGTTACAATATATACTACACATCTAGACAATTCTATAGAGTTAAAACATTATAGACAATAATAGTCACTCTCACCATACATGATGTAGAATAGTGTCCAAAAATAGTACATAGGTAGTGCAATGTGTGCCAGTGACTGTTATTGTACATGAAAAATAGAATGTTAGTTTCAGTTAGGAAAATAGCAGCCAGAAAGTTAGTGATTCAGAGATGGCGAGAGAGAGTTAAGAAGAATAGAGGCAATACAACCTGAGCAGTAGCTTAAGGATATGATATAGGAACAGGGAAGGAGTTAGAAGAGCCTTAAGATCTTGCAGACTATGAGGGAGTAAAATATGACAGATGAGGAGGAGGATGTGGCTAATGTGGAAGAAGAGGAAGGGCTGAGCATTAGACACAGGCTTTGCAATGGGTTAGGCCAGGCATAGACCTGGTAGCTAGAGGTAGTGAATTCCAAAGTATAGAGGCAGAGTATGAATACAGAGAGTGACCTGGTTTTCTTGTGAATTTTGAGATAGCTGAGAGATTTTTGTCTTCCGATCATAGGGATCATTTTGGTGTGTAAGTTGTGACTAGATTGGTTAGTGCAGGGTAGGCAGTAGGCTTGAAAATAAGGTTGTGCAAGGTGGATAGCTGAATAAAGGCAAGTTGGTTGGGGAGTTCAAGCCAGTTTAATTCTAGGAGTGGTTTACAGTGGTGTGTGATATTTAGAGTTTGTGGCAAACTTTGCAGCTTTGTTGTAGCACTGTTCCATCTTGATTAGGATAGAAGTTTGTAAGTTAGTTAGGATAGGGACAGCATAAAGAAGGGAGGGAAGTAAAACGTTTTTTGCAAGGGTGGTTTTGTTTGCTCCAGTAAAGAAATGTTTGTTTCTAATATACGAGTTCCAGTTTTTGATGAGTTTTCTTTATATTGTGCTGTATATGGGGGTCGAATGAAAGTTTGTCAATGATGACTCCTAGACGTTTGGTTTCCTGCACTATTTCTATGACAGTGTTGTCAGATGCAAGGATGTTAAAATGATTAGTGACAGGGGAGGTGTTTTTGAGATGAGAGAGTACTAGTTTTGTCTTTGGATTAAGAAAGAGTTGGGCATTTCTTAGCCTGGATTCGACTTCAGTAAAGTACTGTTGAGTTTTTGAAAGTAGTTCTGGTAGTGATTGAACAGTACAGATTATGGTGGAATCATCAGCATATTGAATGAGAGTCTCAGGGTGAGAGGCAGTGTAAAGATTGTTTGTAAAAATGTTAAAGAGTAGGGGTCCTAGGATGAAAACTTGAGGGACTCTAGTAGGATTGTGGAGAAAGGGTGAGAGTTCATTGGACCATTTCACTGCTTGTTTACAATCCTTGATGTAGCTCTGAAACCATTTTACTGTGTTATGTGAGAAGCCTAAGTTGGACGGTGTGCTCAATAGTAAGAGGTGAGACACTGTGTCAAAGGCCTTGAAGAGATTAAGGAATACAGAGGCTGTATAGCATCCTGCATCTCTGGCCTTGTTCATGGTGTCTGTAAAAGATAATAGGGCTGTAGCTGTGCTGTGGCTAGGTCAGAAGCCATGTTGGATTTTGGTTAAAAGATTGATGTTCATCGTGTTACACTGCTGCAGTCATCACACTTGGGTTACCCTGCCATCAGGTGGTCCAGCAGTCGGCCAGAGTTCCAAAGTCTTGGTCCGGCGTCGGTTGCTGTTGCTTCTTCCCTGACATCAGTGCAGCAGGGGTATATAAGATGCATTCAACGCCATTTTCTTCAGTCTTTCTTGCCTCACGGTGCCCGAAGCAGAAGCAGTTCGCAAGTGCCGGTCGGCCGACTCCTGAGATTTTCAAAATCGAATTTCAGATCTGAAGTCTTCAATAAAGCTAAGTACCCCGTTGGGGAAACTTTTTTCTTGCCTCAGACCGATGTCAGAAAAAGTTAATAATTGTATTTCTTGTGGAAAGCAAACTCCTCATAAGGACTTCCACTCTTACTGTATTCCATGCCTAGGCCCTGATCACAACGTCACTAGTCGGTTTTGTGCTAGATTTAACAAACGTACTATAAAAAGGCGTTCTGATTTTGCTTTGCACTACTTTGGCCGAAGGTTCAATTACACTATGCCGTTGGATCAACCGACGACCGCAATACCGAAAAAATGCAAGGACAAGGATAAAGACAGACATCCGAGGCCCAAAACCGACGACGAAACCTCTTCTAGGCCAGTCACCGGTTCGCCCGTTCTCAGTGAGGCACTTTTGCAGCCACTGACACCCGCTACCTCAGAGCCAAAGGCCGCCGCCGACTCCCACGTGGAGACAACTAGGCTTCTGGAAACTCAAGGTATTGGGCCGACGGAAACTAATCCCTCAGATGGGTCCGGAGCCACTGAGCAGGCATCGGCTTCTGAGGGTGTTTTCAGACCTTCACAACTTACCATAAAAACAACAGCCAAGTCAAAAGTACCACTAAAGACAAAGAAACAAGTACAGCATTCTCCTGGACAAACCACCATGCCTAAGAAACAAATGCTTAAAATGGCCGAAGACCTCATTACTCTAATCAGGGGTTCCCATCCCCCTCCTGAGAAAAGGCCTAGGCAGGATACAGACTATGATTCCTCTGATCAGGTTTCTATTTCCTCTGATTCCTCTTCAGACCAGGGCTACTCTATACCCCCCTATGAGGACAGTGATGCTGAAGAATCTATCCCTTCAGCCTCTCCTCCTGAGGATTATTGTTTTGGGGAAACTTTACATACCATGATGGAGCATTTCCATTGGGAAAGTCAGGATTACTCAGAATCTAAGAAAAGGCTCAGAGATTTCCTTTTACTGCCTCAGCACAGGCCCCTGACTATTCTGCCTGTGCTAGATATCGTGGATGGTGTGTTCTCTGAATCCAGCTTATCTCCTGATTCTTTGCCCCCTGCACCAGCCAAACCAGATAGGTACTACAGAGTCCCTGACACTCGCAAGTTTCTATATAAAAACCCTTCTGCTGATCCAGAAACTATTTCCCAGGGTCCAAAAGGGGTTAACACTTCCTTTGCAAAAAACCCAGTACCCTCTGGATAGATGGGGAAAGAAAGTATACACTTCTGCAACCTTAGCAGTAAGAACTTTAAATTGCCAGTTTCACATGCTTAAGTACCAACAATATTTAATGGCTCAGTTAAAACAGAAAATGCTTGCAAGCTCAGAAACTCCTGATTGTAAAGAAATGCAGGATTTGTTGCATGCTGTTTAACAGGTGGGAAAACATACTCTACAATGTGGCTTTGATTCTCTAGAGGCCTCTTGTAGAGTCGCAGTTACAGGTTCAGTGATTCGAAGGCATGCTTGGTTAAAAGAACAGAGTTTACCTGATCATGTTAAAACAAAATTATTGGATGCTCCTTTACAGCATGATACCTTGTTTGGGGTTAAGGCAGAAGAGGTGTTAAAGAAAATGGAGGAATAAGCTAAATCTATTCAAACAGTCAAGGATTTCTTACAGGTACAGCCACCTCGATTTAGCAGAAATTGGCCTACAAAAAATTGGTCCTTTCCAGTGTCAGACAGGCCACAGAGAGGCAGATACAGACGCCCAAGAGGCAGATCTCAACCCCAAGGCTCAAACAGACAAAGACAGTGGGGCACCTCAACCCCAAAAGGAGGTGAGGACAAGTCTCAGCCTTACAGGAAATGGTCACAATGACTTTCCCCTTCGTATGCCAAGCACTTCCCTTTTGGAAGCCCCCTTGGGAGGAAAACTAGCACTTTTTTTCTCAAAACTGGCAAACAATCACCCAAGACAAGTGGGTTCTGAATATTGTGTCTCAAGGTTACAGGTTCCACTTTCATACTTTACCAAGGCTAAAAAGAATACCAGACCTGCAACAAAATCAATGGGCAGAGGCACAAAAACAAATTTCAGCCCTCATGGACATGAGAGCTATTCAAAAGATACCACAGCAAGGACAAGGATTTTGCTCAGGACTCTTCCTGGTCCCCAGAAAGGACAAAACCTGGAGGCCCATACTAGACCTTTCAATTCTAAATACTTACATGGATATTCCGAAATTCAAAATGTTGACTTTACAGCAGCTTCTTCCCATGCTGGGCAAGAACGCTTGGCGTGTTTCTATGGACCTCAAAGAGGCATACCTGCATGTCCCTCTCAGACAAAATTGCAGAAAATACCTCAGATTCAAAGCTGGTTCAATGCACTACCAATTCTCTGCACTGCCCTTTGGCTTATCTACTGCGCCCAGGGTCTTCACAAAGTGCCTGACATCAGTAGTTGCTTTTTGCAGACAAAAAGGAATTCAAATATATCCATACCTGGACGACTGCCTCATTCAAGCAGAGACAAAGGACATCCTTCTACAGCATCTGGCATTTGTAAAAAGGTTGCTAACTTCTCTAGGGTACACAGTAAATGAAAAGAAGTCAAAACTAGTGCCCTCACAACAGATTACATTCCTGGGTGCCAGCTTAAATACAACGGCCCAGATGGCTTACCTCACGCCAGACAAACAAGTTCAACTAACTCAATATTTTCAATTACTGGCAAAAAAGTCCCATCTCCCTGCAAGAAAAATTCTGCAGGCCCTGGGATACATGGCATCCTGCATTCTACTAATACCATATACCAGACTGCATATGATGAAAATACAATGGTTCCTAAAGAGTGCATGGACTCAACACTTTCACAGTTTAGAAGTAGTAATACCAATGATTCCCTGCCTACAACAGGAGTTTCGATGGTGGTCACAGGCATGTCACCTAAACAAGGGTCAGCCTTTCACCATACCCACAGCCAGGCAGACTCTAACAACAGATGCGTCAGATTATGCCTGGGGAGTACACATGGCAGGAAAATGCATTCAGGGCAAGTGGACCACAGACCAGATGCATCTACACATCAATCAAAAAGAGATGTTGGCTGTTCAAAATGCCCTAACAGCTTTCAAGGACCATCTGCATCCAGGACAGTTATTATTAAAGACAGACAACACCACAGTAATGTCGTACATAAACAAGCAAGGGGGCACTCATTCTTACCCCCTATGCAGGCAAGCCATGACCTTGTGGAACACAGCTCTAACGTACCAAGTTCACCTGCAAGCACAATTCCTGCCAGGAAAGAAAAATACTCTGGCAGACGATCTAAGCAGAAATATCATGGACCCTCACGAATGTAAATTGAATCCACAAATCTTCAGCATGGTAACGCAAAAATGGGGCTGCCCAGACATAGATCTATTTGCCTCCCCACTGAATTGCCAACTACAAAAATTCTGCATAAGGACTTATCACAAACAAGCATGGAAAGTGGATGCTCTTTTGTTCAGCTAGAAAAACCTAAAAGTTTATGCATTCCTTCCTCTGCCTCTCCTTTCAAAGGTACTCCTAAAAGCCAGACAAGAGAAACCACAGATTATCCTGATTGCTCCAGACTGGCCACGCCAGCACTGGTACCCTATCTTAAGGAACCTAGCTCAAGGCCCACCATGGACTTTGCTTCAAGTTCCACACCTTCTGAATCAACAAAACAATCAGATCCTGCACGGTCAGCTCAAAACCCTAAACCTGGCTGCATGGCAGATTCATTAGTCAAACAGACAATGCCTCTCTCTAAAGCGGTTATGGATGTCATTTTGGAGGCCAGAAGGCCTAGCACCAGGAAAGCTTACTCAGAAAAATGGAAGAGATTCTGCGCCTGGAGCCAGGCTCAAATCCTTGACCCTCTTGCCCCAAACATTCCTCAGATTTTACAATACTTAACTGAGCTGCTGGACAGAGGCCTCTCCATCTCATCAATTAAGATCCACGCCTCTGCCATTTCAGCACATTACAACACGGATCCTCCTTTATTCTCTCATCCCTTGCTAAAACAGTACCTCAGAGGGGCTAAAAACATAAGACCGCCCTGGAGAGCACCAACACCAACTTGGGACCTCAATTTCATTTTGGAAAAACTGACCCTGCCACCCTTTGAGCCAGCTAATACAGCCGATCTAAAATTTTTATCATGGAAAACAGCTCTGCTCCTAGCAGTAACTTTAGCATGAAGAGTCTCAGAGCTACAGGAATTAATGGCAGTGGAACCTTTTATAAATTTTCATCAGGACAGGGTTTCTCTAAGGACAAATCCTACCTTTATGCCTAAGGTGGTATCTAGTGTGGCTCTTAACCAAACCATCCATTTGCCAACTTTTTATCCAAACCCCCAGAATAAAGGGGAGAAACTTCTGCATTCTTTGGACATACACAGGCAGCTACGCTTCTACGTGGACAAAACAGAAGCTATCAGGAAAACTGAGCAACTGTTTGTAGCATATGCTGTAGGATCACAGGGCAAGGCTATCTCAAAGCAGACTATATTCAAATGGATAGGACACTATATTCGGTACTGCTATGCACAGCATGGAAAATCAGTCCCAAAAAACATTAGGCCACATTCCACCAGGGCTACAGCCAATTCAACGGCCTTTCTCAGAGGAATACCTACCAAGGAAATTTTGGAGGCTGCAACTTGGAGTTCAGTGCACACCTTTACCAAGCATTACCACCTGCCTCTTTACTCTAAATCCAGAGCAGGATTTGCCACTGCAGTTCTGCAGGGCCTCATAGCCAATCCTAACTCCTTATAGACCAGCCATCCAACCTTAGCTTTGGGATTCTACCCAAGTGTGATGACTGCAGCAGTGTAACACAATGAGCATAGTACAGTTTTGTACCTACCATAAATGTAGATGTTCGAGTGTTCACACTGCTGCAGTCCTGGTTACCCTCCCTCCATCCCCTCTGAGCTAGCTGGTCTTATCTATACCTTTCTATCCTTTACAACCTTTGTAGAGTATTTGCTTGTAACTGAAGGTCTTGTTTTTATTCTATATGTATACTTGTTATTGGCAATATGTATTGCCTACCTACTTGGGGCAACTGACATCTGGGGCAAGAAAAACTGAAGAAAATGGCGTCGGATGCATCTTATATACCCCTGGCGCACTGACGTCAGGGAAGAAGCGACAGCAACCAACGCTGGACCAAGACTTTGGAACTCTGGCCGACTGCGGGACCGCCTGATGGCAGAATAACCCAAGTGTGATGACTGCAGCAGTGTGAACACTCGAACATCTACATTTATGGTAGGTACAAAACTGTACTTTTTGCAATAGATATCGTATTACCTGCTGATGGATACCTCTCTCGAGAATTTCGGATATGGGTGACAAGATGGATATAGGATGGAAATTGGATGGATCAAAAGAGTTGCCTCCTTTGTGGATGGGGGTGATGTGAGATTGTTTCCATATGGTAGGTACTTCTGATAAGGATAAAAATCTGTTTAGAAGGATATTGATTGGGTAGGTGATTGTGTTAGCAGCCAGTTTGAATTAGTGTGGTGGAAGATTATCAGCTGAGGTAGAGCAGGGTTTTAGTTTTTGTAGCAGTTTCTTAATGGTGTCACTGGGTATGGGCTGAAATGAGAATGGGGTTTGTATGACATTTTGTTGAGTAGGGTGGTTATTAACAACAGAGTTATAAGTAGTTGATAGTCCGGTGTTGGTGTCTGAATAGGTTGAAGGGTGAGGGGTCCAGAATTAGGGGTGTTAGTTAGTAGCCCTGATATTGATTTTTATGAAGTGCTTGTCAAAGTTTTCAACTATTTGTGATGGAAGGGTATCAGCTGATAGGGTGTGCTCTCCATTTGTTCCAGGGTTAAGTAGAGAAGATATGGAATGCCAAAATTTACTGGGGTTGATTTATGGTGGAGATGAAGCTGGGAATAATATGACTTCTTATCTCTTAGTAGTTTTGTCACTTTGTTATGTAGTGTTTTGAAATTAGCTTGATTTTGTTCATTTTTGTTTTGTTTCTAGGTTAACCAGGCTAAGTCTCTTTGCTTCATCAGGTGTTTACATTTCTTAGAGAGCCATGGTGCTGAGTTGTACCAGGCTAGGTCCCTTTGCTTCATCAGGTGTTTACATTCCTTAGAGAGCCATGGTGCTGAGTTGTACCAGGCTAGGTCCCTTTGCTTCATCAGGTGTTTACATTCCTTAGAGAGCCATGGTGCTGAGTTCTTTTTGATTCTTTTCATACGAATGGGAGCTGGTGTATTAAGTATGTGAAGGAAGGTGTTATTAAAGTATAGTACAGCATCATTAAGGGGTAGTTGTTTAAGGGGTGTCCAGTCTATTTCATGTAGGAGATTGTTGAATTTTTGCTGACAAAAATTAGTTGAGTTCCAAACTGATTTTACAGTGTGTACTCTTAGTTGTTGTGAGTTTGTTCTAAGGGAATAAGCTGGAAGATGATCACTCAGGGAGCTAGACAGTGTACCGGTAGAGGGGTAAAACTGGCAGGGTGGGATACTAGGATCTAGTCTAGGGTGGATTGGCGGCAAGATCTTTGCTGTATCTTGTTGGAGTATTGATAAGCTGAAAAAAAAAACATGCAGATTTATACTATTTTTGGGGAGTTGGAAGCTATGGTTTGCCAATCTATATTTACGTATCCTAAGATTATTGTTTTGAGGTTTATTGTTTGGGATATCCAGGATAAAATATTTTCCAACACTAGTATATTGTTACCTAGTGAGATATATATTATTATTATTATGCAAATTATTTTTGATATGTTGAGGTTCAAAAAAGAGATTAGTACCTCAGCTTTGGAAAATATGGGTATATTACTGGTGTAGTGTGTGATGTTGAGCATAGAGGGTTATAGAAGTGCAATCCCCCCCCCTTTTTTAGATCTATCTCTTCTGGTTATTGCAAAGTTTGGAGGCATTAATTCTGAGTCTTTTACATTTGGGTGTAGCCATGTTTTGGTAAAGGCTAGTATGTCAGGTTTATTTTGATCATTCCAGGCATACAGTGGGGCTATTTTAGTACATATACTTCTAGGGTTCAGTATATGTTTAAATCTTTAGGGTTACACTTGTGGTTAGGATTACAGGGTGGGGCAGGGTTAGGATGTATGTGTCCACATTTGAGTAGATAGGTAATGAGGAATGAGTATCCTGGGAAGTGTTTTTTATTCTTAGGTGATGGTACTGGTGTCGTGTGGTTTCATAGTAGGTGAGGAGGCCAATTTGTGGCTTGAAAAATATGGGAGGGTATAGGGGAAAAGCTGGGAAGAGCTATCTGAAAAGCTGTATTGTTTATTGGGGATATGGTTGGAGGAGGTTGTTGATGTGTATTGGTGTGTGGGGGTAAGCGAGGATATAGCTGTAGCGAGGTTAAGAATTAAGAGTAAAGAAGCTAGGCAGGCTAGTAGGAGCGTTTCAACTGTGATAGTGGGTTTAACAATAGTAAAAGTGGTAATTATGTGTTTGAATGTAATATCAGGTGTAAATGGAGATTATGTTATCTTGTGATAAGTGTGCAGCTGAAGGTAATGTTGGAAATGTTTTGACTTCAGGGTGAGCTTTGACAATGTGGTTAGGTGTTTTGCCTTGTGGTTTATGATAAGGAGGGGTGGGGGAGATGTGATTGATTAGTAGTAAAATGATGGTGCAATGTTAGTTTGTGTGTATAGTAGAAGAGAAGGTGGTAAACCTCTCGTTAATGGAAAATAGTTTGACATGGTGATTTGTATTGTGATGATAAAGTAGAGTAAGATGCAAAAAATTATAGTAGTGGGATGAGAATTCAAGGAAATGGATGTGTAAGAGAAAGCAGATGAGTCTGATTGGTTAGTATGTTACAAAATTCCAGTCTTATCTACTTTGGACCAATACTTTTGTTATTAAAGGATTACATAAGTGTATGGATATTAATATTATTTTTTGGATGATTTAAATTTTCCCAAAATTAGCTGGAGTACTAGAACACACGTAACTGCATTGGAAGGATCTAATTTCAATTAATAATTTTATGCAGCTTATCAACTTTCCTATAGGAGGAACTAATACATTAGATTTATTAATTACAAATGTACCAAATAAGTTAATAAATGGTTATATCCATTAGGAAAATTAGACCATATTGCTTTTGAATTTTCATTTATGAATTATTTACACTTGCATCATATCAAAATTATATGTAATAAATCAAAAATTTTCAGCATAGATATACAGTTTACCATTGAAATGTCGAACAGCACTACATCGACTGTACTATAGTCGAACACGGAAGTTCGAAAATAGTAATGTCGACGACAAAAAAACAATCTAGGACTGTGTTTTAACATGGGTCGAGGTAGGGGAGATGTTTGTAGTTCTGAATAATACTGAACACCTACCTCGACCCATGTTAAAACCATTCCTAGATTGCTTTTTTGACGTCGACATTACTATTTTTGAACTTCCGTGTTCGACTATAGTACAGTCGATGTAGTGCCGTTTGACATTTCAATAGTAAACCAGATATACAGTATCTGATTAATTCTATGGATGTATCTGAGGAAGACTCATCTGATATATCTGCAGTTTGACAGCAAAAATAAACCAACCAAACAGATGAAGGCTGCCTTAAACCAAACAGTAAATCCAATAAAAAGCAAAAAAGGCAGCCAAACATGGCTTAAAATCATCTATTTATTAAAAGGTAAGCACTTTTGTACAGATACACTGCAGTTCTTCAGACCATAAAACAAAATCCATATCAAACCTTTTAAAGGTTGGGAGGGTGGCCTAATGGTTAAGGTGTTTGCCTTACAAAGACAAGGTGCAGGGTTTGAGTCTCACAAGGGATAATTGGCTAGGCTTAAAATGGTTCGCAAGGGCAGTTAGCTTAATACTAATCTATGAACCTATGAAATAATACAGTCAGAAAAACAATAATAAATTATTAAAAACAACAGCTTTAATGAATTAAAGGATGTGCCTTCAAAACAGGCTTTAAAGGCACACAGCCATTCAAGCCTGGTGCTCTGTGTGCTAAGAGCCTAACTATCCAATTAGTCTCAGCCAATTCTAACTTATTTTCCAAATCTCCCCTCTCTGTTATCTATAGCAATCCGTTGTAAAACTGAAAACACAAAACTATGTCCAGTGTTGTAACACACTAGTAGGGTCTGCAATTTGGAATACCTTTGAAAATATCTTTTGGGATCATTTTAATAGGTGTAGAGAACCTGTTACTAAGTGTAATGTGAAGTCTTCCCCACCCTGGTGACATAAACAGCATTCTAATTTACTGAAAAAGAAAATGAGAAAATTTAGAATATGGAAAAAGTATGCAGAGTAGTACAAAAAGGGTATATAGATTAGTAAGTAAAATGTTAAAATCTTCATTAAGGATAGCTAACTGTTAATTTACAATCTATTAGTCAAGGAGTCAACTAAGAAATGTTATTTTTACATTAATCAGGCTAAAAGCAGGACACATTCTATCAGTCTAGTTATGCTAGACAGCACTGTGTTATATGCAGGGCAAAAATTAATAGATGCATTTAATAGGTATTTTATTATTGCTACCATCAGCAGGGAACATACATATTTTGGGGTTATTCCATCTATAACAGACATTCATTTATGTCCTGAGGACTTGGTGATATATTCTTTGACATGAATAAAAGATGGTAATAGTCCTGTCTTGACAACATACCAGACTGCTTTTGTATTTCATCTTATAAATCTATACAAACAAGTGTGACATCAGTCTTTAATAAGTTGATATCATCTGGCTATGTTCCTGAAAGTTGGAAATGTGCTGCTGTTGTGACTATTCACAAAGGAGATCCAATGGATAATATAACTAATTATAGACCAGTTAGTCTGGCTCCTTTGTATGACAGAAGACCTCTTTCAAAGCGTTTCAGTATTGAATGATAATGTAATGGGTACTTTATTGGACACTTCTCAACATGGGTTCATGAAAAATAGGTCAGTACTTACTAATCTGGTTATTTTTTTATAAACATGTCAATCTAACTTTTGACATGGGTTTAAGTCTAATTGTGGCCTAGTTAGATCTATCGAAGCCCTTTCACCATGTCTGACATAATGTTTTTATTAATACTATGTATCAACATTCTTTTAGCCCATACATCATTCATAGGGTGTCGGACTGGATGTAGTGTAGACAACAAAGGGTTAAAATGAATACATATGGCTGGGCTGGGGTACCTATGGGAGTCCCATAGGGTTTGGTGTTAAAAAAGCAATATTAAATAAAACGAGTTCTATGATGCCAACACCTAATTTGGTGTGGTTAGCAAAATATGCTGTCAGCATTAAAATTGATTCCTTTGTAATTTGTCCTGTTGACATTGTCAGATTCAGTATCTGTATGAGCGCCGTCACATCTTGACTTAAAGAACGTGGGGTTAATATTAATAAGAATAAATGTGTGGTCTTATACTTTGAGAAGAACAGAATTGGTCCTCCTGTTTGATTAGGGTCTGTTAATCCTGTAGTTAGGACCAAGTACAAGGACCTCAGGATCACTGTGTGCAGTAACCTTAAATTTACAGCATATGTTTAAGTAACAAAAGCCAAATTGATGAGAGTGATAAGGCTATTTTTTAAGAAATTTATTTTGAATTTTGTCAATTTAAGTTGCTACTTATAGCATACTTATTAATTCTTGAGCAAAAGTAAGCTAAATGATTAGAAGACTTAAAAACCTACACTTATTACTTTAGAGCGGCTTGGATTATACTCTGTTTGTTACAGGTACGTACATTTATTTTTTTTATTTTTTTATTTATCATTTGTTGACCGGGAAAGTCCGACTAGGTTCCACAGAGCCTGTTTTCAGCGGAGGCCTAGGGAGAAATGCTCCAGATGCATGTCTTTGGAATGTGGGAGGAAACCCACGCGAACACAGGGAGAACATGCAAACTCCACACAGAAGGCACCCCAGCCGAGAATCAAACCAGAGAACCTCTTGCTGTGAGGTGACGATGTTAACCACTGCAGCACTGCGCTGCCCACATGGTAAACTATGCCTGGATATTGGGCATTATCAAATGAGGAATTTCATTTGCTATGGACTATAGATTTTTTGGACTCAAAACAACCATCTGGAGGTGGGAATTTTATATTTATAAGTAAATAAGTGCAGGACTTTACTAAGATCCAAACTTTTAACCCATTCAGTTTTTTTTTTTTGTGTGTGTGTATCTATATATATATATATATATATATATATATATATATATATATATATATATATATATATATGTGTGTGTGTGTGTGTACATAAATAAATATATATTTATTTTTCCATTTGATTACCGGGAAGTCTGACTGGACGGAATGTCCATTTTCAGCAGAGGCCCGGGGATAAAAGCTCCACATAGAACAAAGAAAAAAAATGGCTAAAGTAAAGATAAAAGAGAAGGATGATTACAAATAAAAAACAGCTGTACATATCTCCATGGATTCCCTTCAAAACAAATTTACATAAAGTCAACTCACATAACAGCGACATGACGTCACTGAAAGTTTAAATGAATGAAATCCCTGAACGGCGTATTTTGCTTCCAGGAAACTAACCACTTGGACACCTTGGCGAACTTTGCCCTTTTCTCCACTGTAATACAATCTCAGAGTAAGTATATTTAGTTGGGGTGTGTGGGGGGGGCAAAGCCTCCCACTTTGAGTTTAATTTGTTTCAGTTTGTCTTTTAGCTGTTGGTGGGCAAGTGGTTAGTGTCCTGGAGGCAAAATACACTGTTCCGGACTTTTGTTCATTTAAATTTTCACTGTTTATTTATTTATTTATTTATTTATTTTACATTTGTTAACCGGGATAGTCCGACTGGATATATGTCCATTTTCAGCGGAGGCCCGGGGAGAAAAGCTCCAACAAAAGCAACAAAAGCATAAAGAAAGACAAAAACAATGTACAAAAGTATTGGGTTGCTTGAAGAAGCGACGAAAAACATTTTAGAACATGGAGTCAGAAGTTGACATTAATAATATTGTAATAGGAACCACAAGCTAACATCGTTAGTAAGTGAGAGTGAAACATATTAGTTAGAAGGAGAGAATTATGGCTAATACATTGTGTAGAGTGAGGATTAGCCAGGCTTGGTACAGTAGCAGGACCTTTTTGACCCCAGGTGTAGTTTGAGCTTGGCTTTGAAGTGATTCAGGTAAGAAATTGAGGTAATCTCAGGTGGTAAAAGGTTCCAGGTTCTACCTAGGGAATTGGACAGGAGAGAGTCACCGGCTAAGTTATTAGTTTTGTAAGTCTGGACGAGGACTTTGTTGGAAGAACATAGTGGTCGTGGATTGTTATACAGGATCACTAGGTGTTTGAGTGAAGGGGTGTTTTCAGGGGTGTAAATGATTTTGTGGGCTATGATCAGTTGGTTGTATAGCACTAGACTAGGAGGTTCGAGCCAACCGAGCTGAGTTAGATTGATGCAGTGATGTGTTCTAAAAGGGAGCCCAGTGGCGAATCTGGCAATGTGATTGTAACAGGTACTTAGTTTATTTAGATTGGACTTATTTTTATTTAGAAGAAGAGGGGATGCGTACAGGAGAGTAGAGAGAAGATGAGAACGGTCAATGGCTACCTTGGCTATGGGAGTTAAAAAGTTCTTTAATCTGTACAGTGGACCTAGTTTTTTATTGATGGTTTTGATCAATTGGTTAACGTGTAGGTCAAACTTTAAGTGGTTGTCAATAGTGACACCTAGAAGTTTAGTAGATGGGTCAGGAGAGATAATTGTGCCATCTTTGGATTTGATTGTGAAGTTTATGGGGAGGGACTTTTGTGTAGGAAGGAATATAAGCATTTTAGTCTTTTTGGGGTTTAGAATCAGGTGGTGGCTGGATAGCCAGTTTTCTATCGTGTTATAGGTTGTTTGGGTACTTAGCTGTAACTCTGTAGGGGATGTAGCTGAGCAAATCAGTGTTGAGTCGTCTGCGTATTGGATGCAGTTAACTTTAGGAATGGCAGTGTGAAGATCATTGATGAAGATGGAGAATAACAGAGGACCTAGTATGGACCCTTGTGGAACACCCAGGTTGTTTGGTAATAGGGTGGAAAGTTTAGAGTGCCAGAGTACAGCTTGTTGTCTACCACTT
Source organism: Protopterus annectens (assembly GCF_019279795.1). Classification (NCBI taxonomy): domain Eukaryota; kingdom Metazoa; phylum Chordata; order Ceratodontiformes; family Protopteridae; genus Protopterus; species Protopterus annectens. The sequence continues at coordinate 307,488,330 of NC_056732.1, read as the reverse complement.
AGGTAGGAATCAAACCATTGAAGTGATTTTAGATCTAGACAGAGTGATTTTAGGGAGTGGATTAATAGTTGGTGATCCACCATATCAAAAGCTTTGGACAGGTCCAGGAATAGGGCTGAAGAGATATGGTTGTTATTACGATGAAAGTTAATGGTGTTAGAGAAGGCTAATAGGGCTGTAGTGGTGCTGTGGTAAGGTCTGAAGCCATGTTGAGTGTCTGCCAGGAGATGGTTGTTTATTAAGTGGTGCATGAACTGTTTTGGATACATTTTTCCATTATTTTGGCTAGGGAGAGAGTATGGCTATTGGCCTATAGTTGGATAGTTCAGTAGAGCCTCCCCTTTATGGAGAGGGATGACATAAGATATTTTCCAGATATTAGGAATATTAGCTTCTATTAATGTGCGATTTATAAGTACTGAGATTGGATAGGCAATGGCGTCAGCAGATGTTTGTAGGTATTCAGCTGGAAGTTGGTCAGCTGCGAGTGTGGTAGGTTTTAGTTTTCTGAGTAAGGTGTGGATAAATGATGTAGCAATTGGTTGGAAGCTAAATTGTGGAAGATTTTTAGAGGTGGAGCTGTTTGGGCTGTAGGGGCTAGGGGGCAAGTTGCTAGCTAGGGTGTGGATAGTCTCGGTGAAGAAGTGATTCTGCAACTACTTCTATGGGTTTATCGGTGAGGGCCTCAGGTACAGGGGTAGTCTTTTTGCCAGGGTGTATTAGATTGTTTAGTCCAGCCCAGAACTTTTGAGGGTTATTTTGGTTAGAGGATTGTAGATTACTGTAGTATTGTTTTTTGTCAAGTAGGGTAAGTTTTTTAGTTTCATTCCTAAGTTGCCTGTATTCAGTTTGATCCTGAGGGAGTTTAGTAGTTCACCATAAAGCCCAAGCTTTGTCTCTGAGTTTAATTTTAAGCCTGGTCTCTTTTGAGAACCACGGTGCAGTTTTTGGCTTGGTTTTTTTAGAGCGGATGGGTGCATGAAAGTCAAGAATCTCAAGGATTTTTTTGTTAAAGTACAGTACTGCTTCTTCTAAGGGGAGGCGTTTTAGCATAGACCAATTGCAGGATTTTAGTTCTAGTTGGAATTTGGTTAAATCAAATTTTTTTTTATTTCTGACATGTCTTAGTAGAGGTTGGTTGGGGTTGCATACTTTCTGCTTGATTATATATGTGAGATGGTGATCACTTAGACTATCAGAGAGGGTATCATATGTATACATGTTGGGGTGATTGTTAATGAGTACCCAATCAAGTATACTTTCTTTCTGGTTGGGCTTACCAGTTCTAGTTGGAGTGTTAATAACTTGCTTGAATGAATGCAAGTTAATATGAGAGGTAGGAGATTCAGAGGAACAAGTTCTCCAGTCAATATTAAGGTCACCGAGAAGTATGGTTTTTTGGGGGTAGTGGATGGATGTCCAATGAAGGATGTCTTCTAGTGTGGCTATATTACCTGGGGGAATGTACACGCAGATTATGTAGATATGTTTACTGTTATTAAGTTTCAGTTTGGTAGCTAGGATTTCAGAATTATTGGTCTGAGGCGGTTGAATAACATCTGTAGTTACAATCGTATCAGATTTGTATAGTACCGCTACCCCACCCCCTTTTCTGGATGCTCGGTCCAGCCTGTGTATGTTATACCCAGGGGGAAGTATTTCATTATCAGAAGTGGAGGGTTTTAACCAGGTCTCTGAGAGACACAGAATATCAGGGGCTAGATCAGCAAGGAGTGCATGAAGTTCATGCAGTTTGTTATTGATACTTCGGATGTTGAGATGACAGGTTAAGAGAGAGTTGGGTGGATGGGGAATTGTAGGGGTGTAGCTTAAGTTGCTGATAGAGAGAGAGGATTTATTAATGTTGGTAGGGCCAGGGTTAGGGTGCATGTCCCGTCAATTAACAGATTGAGTCTTAACTTGGAGATAAATTTCATAAATTTATCTATTATTTTACAATATTGTTTGAGTCTAGGGCTGATTTTACTGGTGTGAGTGTGTTGGGAGTAGGAGCATGATATAAGAAGCGGCTTGGTGGTACTGATGTGATAAAAGTTGGTATGTTTGGTTTCAGCGTTGTTAGTATGACCATTTGAGGCATGGAGTCCTAGGAGAGGTTGTGTTTCATATAAGGTTAAGAGGTATGGGGCTAGTAGGGTGGGTAGTAGAATGGAGTACCACATGTCTGTAGGGGTAGTGAGTTAGTAGTCCACTATCAGTTGTTGGAGAATAAGGTTTGAGGAAGAGAGGCAGGTAGGATCTAAAGAGTGTAAGTAGCAGAATGAGGAAGAGTGATGTGAACAAAGAGAGATAATTAGTTAAGCAAGAAGGTGATTGGAGCAGAGTGGTGGGGGCGTGGCTATGTGGTTATAAATGTAGATATAGAGGTGGCGGGTGGGAGTAGGGGGCAGGGAGGGGAGCAGAGAGAGCTCGAGCGAAGCGGGGCTACACCTATACCATATCAAACAGCTTAAAGCTCAGCTAGGTATGTATTTAGCTGTAAAAGCAGGTAGTTTAACTAAGGTTTTTAGCTGGAATGAACGTATTCAACTAAGGTTGTTATTTGGGAGAAAACCTGGTACGTGAGGGAAATTATTTAGTGTACCTTGGACCCACAGACAGCAGTCTCAAACAATAGTGTTATATTTGTGATCCACCTTGGCTCTTCGGTAGAAGCTGCCGTGCTGTTTTGTCTTACTGCCTTGCTCTTATGTCTTTCCAGTGGGGAATGGTAGTCTTTCCTTGCTCTGAGCACTTAGAGGGGCTAAGTCGCAAGGGAACTGCCTAAGAGAGATAGAGAAAGACCAGAAGGGAAATTAGGAAAGGAGTGGTTCAAGTCTAGATTGTAGCACTAGAAAAATGCACTTTACAATTTCCAAGTATGGTTGCGGTCCGCTAGAGGTTCCGCAAGCTACAGCTATGGTAAGATTATCCTGGTTCTACAACAATTCATTAGTTGCTTAAAAAACCAAATCGCAAGGATCCAACAAGATAGGTAGCAGCAATACTACAAAAGAACATGCATGCACTTTATTTATAATACAACAGTTAGTTTTGGGTTAAAAAGCTGATCGTACATAGTCAAAGGCATGCAGCTGATAGCGCGAACAACTGGTACTGTTCATTAACACCGACTTAGCTCAACTCTAAATGCTGTATTGTTTGGTTATCACATGAAGTGTTAAACCTGAGCAACTGAAATAGATTACTATGCTTTCGGCTTAAAAACAGGCTAAACTCATCACTTCAATTTAATAACTTTATCTTGGACAACAATATAGCCAATTTAAGAGGAAACAAAGTGACTTTGGCCGTGAGTCAACATTATGTAAATTTGTTGTTTTGACATAGATCCCTGCCCACGTATATGCATATATGTTAGCTCCTTTCCATGTTCATTTTATAAACTGAAGACACTTACTTAATTCTTTAAATGGTTTCATTTAATTTTTTCACCCAGGTTTTGATTTTTTCACGAGTGAGTTTCATAAGACAGTAGAGTTCTGTTCCATATTAGTGTATACAGAAACTACCAAAACTATCTCCATTTTTTATTCTTGTTTTAGCCATGGTGAAAATGTTTAAAATGTTGCTAGGGATGAGTACCTCTTCTTACTGGGTGAGATTTATTGACTTTACTGACTATTGGTAAGCTGCAGTAAGCATGGTATGCACTCCACACAAGACGTCTGCTGCAACAGCACATTACATACATTAGAGACTTCACTCTGGATGAATGCGGTTACATATCACTAGACTTTTAATAATGTACAAATTAACAGTACAGTGGATATAAAAAGTTTACGGGACTATATCACATCGTCCAACTTGTATAAGTTCAAACTATGTAATATTGAACGCAAAAGTCTGAAACCGCACAATAATGAACACACAGAACAGCAATTTTTTTCCCATGGAAAAAAATCACTGTTCCCTAACAAAAAAAAAAAAAACATAAACATTAAACTAAAACTAAAGTGAGGGGCTTGTCCCCCACACCCCAACATGGGGGGCTGTGCCCCCCACATCCCCTACTTAAATATACGAACTCCGTAGTGAAGGAAATAGCAAAGCCTCGAAAATGGCCCACCGATTTATTTATTTATTTTTTTCCTTGGGAAAAAAATCTATGTGCCGTGGCTTCGCTATTTTTGCGTTTCAGACTTTTGGGTTCGATAATACAAGTTCGACAATGTGATACAGACCCAAAGTTTACACACCTCTGTTAAAATGCCAGGTTTTTGTGATATAAAAATATGAGACCTCAATAAATAATTTCAAAACGTTTCCCACCTTTAATGTGATCTATAACCTGTACAATTCAATTGAAAAACAAACAAATCTGTTAGGGGAAAAAAATAAAAAACATACAATAAGCTGGTTGCACAAGTGTGCAGACCCTTAAGCTAATACTTTGTTGAAGCACCTTTTGATTTAATTACAGCATTCAGTCTTCTTGGGTAGGAGTCTGTCAGCATGGCACATCTTGACTTAGCAATATTTGCCCACTCCAAAAGCACTCCAAATCTGTCAGATTGCGAGGGCATCTCTTCTGCACAGTCCTCTTCCAGAAATTCCTGCAACTCCTTCAGTGTTGCTGTATGTCTCTTGGCAGCCTACCTGACCAGTTTTCATCTTGTCTTGTCATCAATTTTGGAGGGATGTCCAGTTCTTTGCAATGTCACTGTTGTCCCATATTTTCACCACTTTTTAACTATCTTCACTGTGTTCCATGGTATATCCAACACTGTGGAAATTTTTTTGTACCCTTCTCCTGTCTGATACCTTTCAACAATGAGATCCCTTTGATGCTTTGTAAGCTCTCTGTGTACCACGGATAGGCAACTGACCTTGGCCATTTCCTTGCACAGTCTGGTGAGGGGTGCATCAGTATGTCTTACTATAGTGTCATTTATGATTAAAATATTGGCTTGCCTTATGGGCTTTCGAACTGAGTCAGCGTGACTCTTAGATGTATGTTTTATGGCCGGTGCTGCCTTTGTTGTGTGTTTGTGAATTTGCTGAGGGTACTTATTTCTTATGTTACTTTTAAGATGGCCTTTCTGGTTTATGTAGGTTTCTATGTGTTTGGTCTGAGTTGTGTTTACTTTGTTTAGTGTGGTGTTGTATTGTACTGACAGCCTGCTTGTTGTTTCTCATGGCTTCATGTAAGAGCTTTGTCTAGTAATATTGTATAACAACATTTCTCTCACACAGTGACCACTGGCTTAATTAGAAGGTGATGTCAGTAAACAAAAGAGAATTGTTGCATTGTGTTAGGATGCCCATTTCAACCAGACTGGCTAAAGAGATGATTATGGAGTGCAAATCCATTGCTCCAGGTGCTTACTAATATGAGCTATGGGTGAAGTTTGTTTATGAGGTTTGGAGATGTTTTATTGGATGTGCTGTCTGTCTAACACAGTCTACTCCCACAGAACAGTATGCCACCTAGAGCACGTCCATCTGTCAAATTAAACAGTCTTAAGTCTACACCCAAAGAGCAACATAAACTAGAGCCTCTTTACACAACTACTGACTATTTAAGTACAACAGGAATTGGGGGTGTAGGTTGTATGGAGCAAGTTAAGGCTCCAAATGTCTGCTTCTGTTCAGCTAGGGTGCCATACCATTACATGATAGACAGCATTACACTATATCCCTTTATTTATAACACAGAAAATAAGCAACAAAAAGCTCATTAGAGCATACCAACCAATAGTAAGACATTTGCATTTAGTCTCAGCCTAAGAACATTCTTCTGCCCCCAGATGGAATGGAAAAACTAATTTCAGCAAAAAGTCACTAATTAACCATTCACTAAGTTGACCAAGAATGACAAATACAATTATAATTGTATGTTTATCTATGTATTGCTGTTCCTTTCCTGTGTGTCTTCTGGATCCCTTCTGAAAATGAGTTATGACCAGTAGGGCTAACCTGATCAACAGAATGCAGGTAAATAAATAAATATTTAGGCAATGTATATTTGCCCTACCGGGCCACAAGAGCACAAACTCAAAGCCTCACCAACTGGCAAAGCATACACAATATTTCTAGCGGTAAATATCTTGCATCCCACATGCGAGAGTGGATCTAGAAGAGACAACAGACAAAACAGTTTTAAGGGCAATAATAAACTCACTACAATTCTGTACATGAATTGTGTTTGCTGCCCATCTGTAAAGCACACTTTATTAAGCCATTTTTAGGTGCCTATGAGTTGAAAGGCTAATGGCAAAATGGTGGGGTAAACTTTAAAGAAACATTTCCAAAAGCAACCACTGTGAGATTTGGTACTTGGCTAAAATAACAATTTGATTCTCATTACTATAAGTAATGTTTATGTATAAAGTGCAAGACAAATATTCTAGGTCAAAACTGAATTGCATGGTACTGTCTGTTCAGGATTGTTATCACTGTATGGGGTTTTCTAAAGCTGGGATTCATAGATGTCAGTGGGAATTTGCATGACTATGACTTATCCTGGTAAGCAGTTCAGCACTGTTTAGGTGAGTGCCCTACCAGCCCAAAGATCACACAGTCACAGACTCCCCCATTTCCCACACACACACACACACACACACACACACACACACACTCAACTACATTCACACAACTCATGCATTCATGTGTACAAAACACAGCAAGGTACCTAATTATGGTTTAGCAGCTAATGTGACAGCTGTCAAACTAGCTGTCGTGGGTCGAGGGAGCTTACAGATTCACTATCCCTGACAATTCATATAGCCAATCAATTATTACATTGATCACCAAAGGAAAAGGGTCATTTACTGGCGTGCACAGATACCCACTTCACTGAATAAGCACATTCTGACAGGATGCAGAAATGTTTGAATGCCATCTTCTGCAGCACATACTGCCAAATATATGTATAGTCTGACACATGTGCATATGATTCACACAAACACACACACATTACACAGACCTAGTCACACACACTTCCTATATAGGCACACAAACACACAGCCACACACTCCCATACACATATTAAGTACTACTTATCGGAATTTGTAATCTGTGCAAGATAAAGCTGCCCATTTCCTCTATGCAGATTCTACCACCCCCCCCCCACCCCCATTAAAATGTAGTGGTGCATACCAATACCTAGCAGCACAGACTTGCACATTTTCTGTGCTGTATTTATGAGTAGTTTATACAGTATGGAGTATAGTGCCTCTGTATTATGCATGTATCATAAGTGTGTAGTGCACCAGGATAGTTATGGGTCTCATTAGCATAAGCCCCAACCTGGACTACTGTATTTGCCTGTGATGCTGTGACCCTTGAGTCTAGTAATTTAGGCTGTGCTTCACATAACTGCTGAACTATGATTTGGGACAATGTTGTCTAGTATGCAAGGCATTTGGTACAGCTTTCTGTACTAGGCAACTTGTCCATGAATCCCAGTGTAACTATGCTGGACTTTATGTACTGGCAGTATTGCTCTTATTTAAACTTTATGTAACGCAAAATGTTTGAAATAATAGGTTACAAATGTAACAATTATACATACACTTAAGATGTAGTGAAGTATAGCTCACCCCAAGAACGCCTGGTGTTTTCATTGATTTTTATTTATTCATTTAGTTATTGATTTATTTGAATTTATTAACCAGGATAATCTAATATAATATTTGACAATAAAGACTTTGTAATGAGACAGAGCAGCAGATATATGTCAAAACTGTCTATATAAATAATATTATAACAATTGCTAACTGTGCATAGGCTGTACTTTGAAAATTACTGAAATCTAAACCAATGCACGCAAGATTAATTACAAAATATATGGAAGTAAAACTGTCATTATATAAAAGTAATTGGAATGATTCATTCAGTGAAAAAACTGTAGAAGGAATGCAGAAAGTTTTGAAAGAAAAATTTGTTTTGACTGCAAAAAATCAAAAATGTTTAACATCAGGATCTAGGCATACAACATCAGGGGGATATATTTCCATAAAAACAAGATACCTGATTAAGGTAAGAGACAAAAAATACAAGAAATTAAAAACCGGTTGATCTAAAACTTTGAAAACTTAAAATAAACAAGCTGGACAAACAAATTGAGCACAGTGTGAGACAAGATCAAGAAAAATTTGAAGAAAAATTTATATAAAGATATTGAGCATAATAGGAAACCATTTTATAGATATATAATATGTGAAAGGAGTAAAGACATACAAATTGATAAACTGTGTGTAGATCCTAAAATTTATTCTCCGACAAAACAGATTATAGATATATTTACAAAATCTTATGCAAAATAGTTTGGCTCCACAAAGGGAGTATTAAGTTGTCTTAGTGACATCCAGGTAACCTCAGATACTGTAATTTAAATTAGATTATGTAAAAAAACTATGCAAACTGGATCCAAATAAAGCAGAGGGTGGAGACGGAATTAGTAATAATAACCTGAGAACACTTCAGCAAGAACTTATAGTATAATTATATCTATTATTTACTAGGTCATATAAATATGGGGAGATTCCTCAAGATTGGAGACACAAGCTTATTAAACCTGTCTTTAAGGGAAAGGGGAGTAGGACAAACCCAGAATCATATAGACCCTTAAGTCTACAATCATGTTGTGGAAAAATAATGGAGAAGGTAGTACTGGATAAGTTACTGTCAGAATTGGAAAGGTTGGGACTTGAAACCATATATCAGCATGCATATGCTGAAAATAGATCTATTACTACCTGTAACATGATCTATAACAATATAATAACAGCTATGAATGAGTAAAAGTGTCCTCTAATGTAATTTATATAGATTTAACTTCAACATTTGACAGGGTCATACATAAAACATTGATCAATAAATTAGAACAACTAGGTATTGATTTACTGTTGATAAGATGGAGATAGCTGCATAGCTTACACATAGGACATGGCAAGTATAGTGCAGAAATTGGACAGATGGAATTCTTGGTTACAGTCAGGGTGTCCAACAGGGCTGTATCCTAGGCCTTTACTTGTTTAGATTGCATATTTCTGACCTATTTTTCATCTGAGGTGTTCTGCAGTCTATATGTAGATGACCTGAAACTGGGTAAACTGATTACATGTATTACAGATAGGGCATGTCTGAAAGAACTTGAGTAAATTGACCATTTGGGCAAAGGAGAATAATATACTGATAAATACGTCAACAACTAAGCATATCAGCCTTGGGAGGCATACATTGAAAGGTGAATATTTAATACAGTGCATAGTGATTGAAAGTGTAGATTCATTTAAGGACATGGTTGTATGGATAGATCCAGCTTTGAGTTTTTCTAATCATATCAACCATTTGGTTAATGATAGTTATAGAATTATAGGTTGTATAAAAAGATCTAGGAAGTCTAGTAAATCAGAAGTGATGAAGTCATTGTTAATTACATTAGACCCAAACTTGTGTATAAATTAGCAATATGGAAACCTTGTAAGAAAACAATCATGAGTAAACTGAAAAGAGTAGAATGGATATATACGAATGGCATCAATGGATGTCAACATTTAAGGTTACTATGAAAGACTAAGATGTCTAAATTTGTACACTGTTCAACTGTATAGGGCATTTAGAGACTGCTACCTCTGGGAATGTTTGGGGTTATCAAAACATAGTTGGGACTCCTCAGACAACCTATGTAGAAGATTCTATTCGAATGAAAAGTGTACTAATTGGCTCTCTAAGAGAGCAGCTGGAACATGGAACACACTACCAAATTACATTAAAGCAAGTACTAGTTTAGATATTTTTAAGAACAGCCTGGACACTTGTTATAGGAACAACTGTTTTGATATATCGGCAGGTTAGAAAGGCATTAATGCCTGTGCTTAAAATATTTGTTTTTGTGTGTATGTGTGCAGGAGGTGATAATCAGCAGAGTAGTGGGCAGTCCTCACACTAACAATCAGAAAAGAGCAAATAAGTACATGTGAAAAATAAAATAATGGACATGTGGATACCTCTCGGATTTACAGACTAAAAGGGGAAAAAAAAGTATAGGCATGAAAATAGAGAGAAAGTCTGTATGTCTGTTGAGTTTGGAATGCTAATACTTGAGTAATAATAGATCCTCAGAATAGAGAGACAGAGACACAAAGAAAGAGAAAAAATTGTGACCTGAGGTTCCACCTCCCAATAAACCATTGAATTGTAGTATGAATGGCAGGGCATTTTTTAGACAAACAGCACATCCTATTGGCTAATTTAAACTGGGTTAGAATGAGGAAAGCACTGTATCCAGCATACATGAAAGCACTACATCCAGCATACATTCTTTGAGGCTATGCAGTGGTGCATTATAGTTGAAAAACAATACAAAAATTAGGAAGTTTATTGCAGCATTTTTCCTGTTTGGAGAGCTGAGTACTATGGGGGTTAATTAGTATAAGGGTGGCATGGTATAGGAGTAGCATGGAGAAGCCTCGTTAAAAGAATGGAATGGGTTGAAGCAATGCAAGCCTTCTAATTTAAGAAAGATTTGATTTTACACAACTCACGTTATTGACTGTTTTATTATAGCTTCCAGCTGATGATCAGTGATGTCAATCCACCCTTTATAGTCCGCTCCCTCAATACTTGAAACTGAAAGAACAAGAGGCTCATTTACAATGATGGTGTAGCTATGTTTTGGGGAAAATAATGGCTTTGGTCTTATTGGCACTTTACCAAGACTCTAAGTTTGGGAACCAAATCTTAATACTTCTAAAGGACAAGTAGTGTTTGCTACTGCCATCTTCTGAGGTTTCTGCAAAACATAAAAGGATAAAATCATTAGCATTCTATGAGATGTGCTAGATATGAGGTAGCATGCATTTCGTTAACTAAAATGTTAAAATGTAGGTCCTGATATTGATTGATCTGAAGTAGTTTACTTCATTTGGTCTTCAACCTGTGGGATATCAGATCCGTATCGGATCCAAGCCGGCAATCTCACTAGCTTCTGTTCCGAACTCCAAGCTCCTCCCCTTACCCATAATACACCTCCACTACCTTCCAACCCCAGATCTCATTTGCCACAGCTAGCTGAAACATTGTGATCTCCAGAGCTCCGAATAGTAAGTGGGTTTTGAAAGCTTTAGAAAGTATTTTTTTCTCTCTAACTTTTAGGATAGTGGTTAGTATACGTTCCCCTTCTCCTCCCCTCACTTGGTGCGTTGTTTAATCAAACTTTAATGTTTAGCTTAGTTGGTTAGTGTACTTGCTTCCCCTCCCCCCTCAGTGTGTTCTGTGTGTGAGTGGTGAGTGGTTTTCAGTGGGAAAACTAATACCTTTTTTTTTCCTCTACTTGTTTTCCCTCTTTGTCTCAATGGCTGATAAGCCTCTGTGTTTAAAAGGTGCACTGACTGTGGCCATAAGTTGTCCCCAGCAGATGGCCATACTCTTTGTGTAATGTGATTGGGCATTGCCCATCTAAGTACAGACTGCTCTATATGCGCGGGTTGTAACCTGCATGCAATCCAGGACAGGAAGGCTAAGTTGGCCCTGAAAGGCCTTTTTCCACTTCTGAATCGGTTGCCTCGTCCTCAGCTGTGGTCACAGCAGCTGCTGTGGCTGCCTCTCCTTCCTCTCTTCCCCTTACTTCTCCTCCCTCCCTGGCTGGGCCTCAACCTCCTGTTTCAAAGCCTGTGGAAGTGGAGTAGAAAAGGGGCAGAGAGAAGGAGAGGGAGCCAAAATCCAGGCCTGAGAAACGTTAGAGGTCCCCAAACCTCCCTTCACCTGTTAAGAGTCCTAGGATCCGTGACTCCCCTCAGCTCCGATCTCCGAGATTTTCCCCTGAGCCGGAGGAGACATGCTGTACATCTAGGGCCTCAGCTCCCTGACCCGCAATGTCGGAGTCCATGGCCTCATCAAGGTCCACGCGGTCCTTATCAGAAGTCGACATGGATAAAATGATGAGCTTCATTCGTACTCGGATCCAGATGGGGGTCTTGCCAGCCCCCCTCTTCCTCAGGAGGGGGGAGCTCACTTCTCTTTTTTACACCAATTTCTCCTTCTGTGATCTGTCCACCGGGTTCGGAGTACTCTGATCCGAGGATGGCTTTAGTCAGGGGGTCAGCGCCGATGGTACCTGCTTCCTTGACGCAGATGGCTGCCTGGAGCGTGTCAGATCCGAGCTGCTCTCTGAGCCAGAGCTTGGGTATCGGATCCGAGGGACCGGAACTTTTTTCATTGGCTCCGGCTTTGTCAGGCCAAGTTCCCTCCCTCGGAGCTCCGTCCACTTTGGGCCCAGCTCCAATTCTCTTGTCAGACCCAGGGAGACCGGCTTCCTTACTGGCTCCCCAGGAGGTTCATTCTCCCTCGGTGTTCGATGTGGTAGAAAGGGTTCTCTCCACTGGATCAAGACCCATGACTGTCCCCTCGGACTCTGCCCTGACCCCCTTGGCTTTTTCTACGAATCCCATCATTTTACCAGAGGGACAGCCCATGTTCGAGGAGCCCCAGACGGTTCCCCCTGAGGAACAAGTGGCTTGCGAGTTCCCCCCGGAGAGCCCCACCGGAGATGTGCCTCACAAGCATAAGTGTAAATGGAGGTACTTGGACTCCCCCGAGTCCCTTACAGAGGATACGGATTTGGATGATGGGGAAGGCTCCCCCAGGTCACCTCCCGAGGATGTCTCTTTTGGAGACATCATGGACATCCTACGCCAACGGGGAGGTTGGTCCGCCCCAAATCTTCTTCTGATGAGTCCATGTTCCTGGAGGCTTTCAGCAGGGGCCTATCTACTTCCTGGGTGTCCCCTCCCGCAGATCCCTTGGTGGACCTGGTCACCTCATGGGCCTGGAAGGAGCTGGACACTGTGGAACCAGTCCCCAAAAGGCCTGACAAGATCTTGAGTCCACCTTCAGATAGGCCAGCATGGAACAATGGCTCCCCCATAGACGCTATGGTGGTAGCAGCAGCCACAAAGAAGGAACAAGCCTAAGAGAGTTCCTTGGTTCATCCTCCTGACCGAGAGTCGCAGGTGATGGACCGCTTAGGGAAGCAGGTTTACGCTTCAGCTATCTTTTCTATTAGGGTGCTGAACTACCTGGCCCACGTCAAGAGACTCCAACACTACCTGGTCAAGCAGCTGGCGGAGTCTCCCCCTAAGTCCATGTCGCAGGAGGATGGCTACTTTGAAAGCAGTCTCCAACATGTCCATGCGACTCCTGTCACATGCTACTGAAGGAGTGGCTAGGGCAGCTGGGTCTGCCATGACCATGACGCACAAAGCCTGGCTCGAACTATGTCAATTCTTGGAACCTTTCAAGGCGTCCTTTGCCAATGCCCCTTATGACAGCTCTACTCTCTTTGGTAAGGCCATCAAAGAGACTTTAGTCCAGAGTGAGAAGGATGGGAAGACACTGTCTGCCATCGGAATCCACTTCTCAAACCCTCAGAAGTCCTTTTCCCAGAATCAGAGAGGGCAAAGAAGTTGAGGTTCCAGAAGTCACAGTATTCCCAGGACACTCAGGGCTCTTCTTCTTCCCCCAGAGGCAGAGGGGGTCCGAGGAATTTTGGGTGTCAAACCTTTCTCGGACAGGCCCAGACAGCATCCCTGAGGGGTGGTCCGACTGCTCTACTCTGGAGGCAGTCAAGGGATGATTGTCCTTGCACCTGGCAGCATAGGAGTCCGTAACATCAGACTGCTGGGTACTTCAGATCATATCCAGAGGATACTCTATCCCCTTTGTGGGTCCCCCCAAATCTCCCAAACACCTCCCGGACTTACCACCCACACAAAGGGAGGCAGCAGCACAGGAAATTTCCAAGCTGCTAGGAAAAAGAGCCATCAAAACCATCCCCCCAGATCAGTCCAGATCGGGCTTCTACTACAGGATGTTCTTTGTGTTTCACTGTTGCAGTCATTACATTTGGGTTATCAGCTTGCAGTAGCCCTCAGTTGGCCTGATTAACAAAGTCTTGGGTCCTGCGTCAGTTGCTGTCCCTTCTTCCATGATGTCAGGTCGTCAGGGGTGTAAAACATGCAGCTGACGCAATTACATCAGTCTTTCTTGTTATGTGGTGCCCGAAGCAGAAGCAGTTCACAGGTGCCGGTCGGCCTACTCCTGAAATTTTCGTTTTCGGGTTTCAGAACTGAAGTCTTCAACTAAAGCTAAGTACCCCGTCGGGGAAACTTTTTCTTGCTCCTTACCAATGTCAGTAAAAGTTAATAAATGCATTACTTGTGGAAAGCAAATATCTCACAAAGCTTTTCATTCGTACTGTATTCCTTGCCTAGGCCCTGACCACAGTGTGCCTTGCTGTCGGTTTTGTGCTTAATTTAAACAGCGCACTATCCGTTGTCAGTTTATTTTTGCTTCTAAATATTTCGGTTCTTGGTTTAACTATCCAGAAATGTCATCTGTTAGCCTTCCAACTACCGGGATTCCGAAAAAATGCAAAGATAAAGACAGAGACAGGCCGCCGAGGTCCAAAGCTGCCAACGACGCTTCTCCTAAGCCAGTCGCCAGTTCGCCGGTACTCAGTGAGGCACTTTTGCAGCCCCTGATACCCGCTACTTTTGACTCGCAGGCCTCTACTGAGACCCATTCGGAGTCTGGTATGCCACGAGATGCTTCAACTGTGGAACCTGCGGATGTCTCTACCTTGGATGGGTCCGGAGCCGCTGTGCGGGCACCGGCTTCTGAGGGTGTATTCAGGCCTACAGACTTTTGCATATTAAAGCGATGCCTCCTTCTTCATTTAGGCCAAAATCTCGAACCATGACTAAGAAACCGACACCCAGACCGCATGCTCAGGCCTCTATGCCTAAAAAACAAATGATAAGAATGGCTGAAGATCTTATAACTCTAATCAAGGGAAGCCAACCTCCCCCTTCTAAGAGACCTAGGACTGAAGTTATTTATGAATCTTCTGAACAGGATTCTGATTTTTCTGATGATCTGGATTTGCCCTTATCTACTTATGAGGATTCTGATGCAGAGGACACTATTCCCTCTGCTTCCCCTCCAGAGGATTTTTCTTTTGGTGAAACCTTACATACTCTACGGTTGCATTTCCACTGGGAAAGCCAGGATTTTTCTGATTCAAAAAAGAGGCTTAGGGATTTCTTACTCCTGCCTCAGCATAGGCCTTTAGCTATTCATCCTGTACTTGACATTGTTGATGATGCTTCCTCAGAATCTAGTTTGGCCCCTGATTCCTTGCCTCCTGCTCCCAGAATACCTGTCAGATATTACAGGGTTCCTGATTCTCACAAGTTCCTTTTTAAAAATCCTATTGCGGATCCAGAGACTATTTCACAGGGACCCAAAGGCATTAAGGCTTCTACTGCTAAAAATCCTACCCCCTCAGATAGAGACTCCAGGGCACTGGATAGATGGGGTAAGAAAGTTTACACTTCTGCAACCTTGGCCATTAGGGCTTTAAACTGCCAGTTTCATATGTTAAAGTATCAACAACATGTTATTGGATTGCTTAAACAGAAAATTATGTTCATTCCTGACTGCGCTGAAAATAAAGAATTAAAGGATTTAATGCATTCTGCTGAAGAGGTTGGAAAACATACTTTGCAATGTGGATTTGATTCATTAGAGGCCTCTTGCAGGGCTGCTGTTATTGGGTCTGTGCTCAGAAGGCATGCTTGGCTTAAGGAGCAATCTTTGCCTGATCATGTTAAAGCTAAATTGTTGGATGCTCCCTTAAATCAGGACCGCCTGTTTGGCAGCAAGGCTGAGGAAGTTCTTAAAAAGATGGAAGATAAAGCTAAATCTATGCAGACTGTTAAGGATTTCTTACAAGTTCAGCCTCCTAGATTTAGTAGGCACTGGCCCTCTAAAAATTGGTCCTTTCCAGCCCCCTCCAGATCTTCTCAAGCCAAACGCAGACACAGAAGAAACCCCAGGTTTCAGTCCCAAGGGACACACAAGACTAGGCAGTGGGGGGTTTCCGCACCCAAACCTGGGAGCAGCAAGACTCCCCCCTATGGAAAACCATTTCAATGACTTGCTTTTAAGTCTTCCAAGCACTTCCCAACTGAATGCTCCTTTAGGTGGAAAGATTGGTCTGCTGGCCAAAAACTGGGAACTCATTACCCAGGACAAATGGGTTTTAAATATAGTGTCCCAAGGATACAGATTTCATTTCCACACATTACCAACACCAAGCGGGTGGCCAGATCTACCTCCAAATCAGTGGGCAGAGGCCCAAAATCAGGTACTCTCTCTCTTAAACATGGGGGCTATTCAGTTGGTACCAGAAGAGGAAAAGGGACAAGGTTTCTATTTGAGACTTTTCCTGGTATCCAGAAAAGGCAATACATGACGTCCTTCCTGGACCTTTCTATTCTAAACACCTTTCTGGTGATTCTAAAATTCAAAATGTTGAATCTTCACCAGCTGCTTCCTATGCTAGACAAGGATGCATGGTTGGCAACACTGGACTTAAAAGAAACATACCTGCACATCCTTATCAGGGAGTCTTGCAGAAGATACCTACACTTCAAAGCAGGCTACATGCACTGTCAGTTCTCTGCACTGCCCTTTGACTTATCTACTGTGCCCAGGGTATTCACAAAGTGCCTAGCTCCAGTCATTGCATTTTGCAGGCAAAGAAATATTCAAATATACCCATACCTGGACGATTGTCTAATTCAGGCAGAAAGCATGGACATTCTCTTCAATCATCTGGCCTTTGTTCAAAGGGTACTGACTTGTCTGGGGTTCACCATAAACAAAAAGAAATCCCACTTGATACCCTGTCAACAAATTATATTCCTGGGAGCAAGCTTGAATACAACTTCCCAGATGGCTTTCCTCACGCCAGAGAAACGGATACATTTGACAACTTACTTCAAACAAGTGGCCACAAAAACCCAGCTATCTGCAAGGCAAATACTTCAAGCCTTGGGGTTCATGGCATCATGCATTCTTCTAATTCCATATGCAAGGCTGCATATGAGGAAACTACAATGGTATCTCAAAAGCCTATGGTGTCAACATTCACAGAATCTGGAAGCAAGGATTCCTATCATACCTTGCCTATGCCTAGAGTTCCTTTGGTGGGCAGAGGCCTGCCACAAAAACAGAGGACTATCCTTCACATTACCCCCTGCCAAACAAATCTTAACAACAGACACATAAGACTATGCATGGTGGGCTCACCTGGCAGGGAAATGCATTCAGGGCAAATGGAACCAAAATCAAATCCATCTGCACATAAATCAAAAGGAAATGTTAGCTGTACAGAATGCTCTGACAGCCTTCAAGGACCACATTCTTCCAGGACAACTAATGGTAAAGATGGACAACACCACTGTCATGTGGTACATAGACAAGCAGGGGGTATACATTCTTACCCCCTCTGCAGACTAGCCATGGCATTGTGGAACACAGCCTTGAGCTACCAAGTGAATCTACAAGCTCAATTCCTGCCAGGAAAACTAAATACACTGGCAGACGGACTAAGCAGAAACCTCATGGAGCCACTGAGTGGAAAGTGGAACCAAGGATTTTCAACATGTTGACAAGCAAATGGAGGAGTCCAGATATAGACCTGTTTGCCTCCCCCCAGAACCATTTTGCACAAGGATTCCCCACAAGCAAGCTTGAAAAATGGATGCTCTATCAGTTTTATGCCTTTCCTCCTCTGCCTCTCCTCTCCAAGGTACTACTAAAGATCAAACAGGACAAGCCAAGGACGATTTTAATTGCACCAGACTGGCCTCACCAACACTGGTACCCACTCTTGCGCAGTGTGTCATGCTTGGCTCCATGGCACCTGTCTCAGACTCCTTCCCTGTTGTCTCAGCAGGAGAACATGATTCTGCACCCTCAGCTGCAAACCCTTCACCTAGCAGCCTGGCTAATTACCTAATCTCTCCTTTACCATCCTTCAGTAAATCAGTGATGGATATCATTTTCGAGGCAAGGAGGCCTAGTACTAGAAAATCTTTTATGGTGCAAAATGAAAAAGATTCTGTGCTTGGAAACAATCTCAAGGAATGAACACAGCAGTGCCCAATTTACCTCAGATTCTACAATACTTAACTGAGATGCTTCATAAAGGCTTGTCTTTTTCCTCCATCAAAATTCATGCCTCAGCCATTTCAGCTCATTATAGCACAGAGCCTCCCCTCTTCCCTCACCCACTGCTCAAGCAGTTCCTCAGAGGGGCCAAAAATCTAAGGCCTCCCAGGAGAGCTCCAACTCCAGCCTGGGATCTTAACTTTGTCTTGGAGAAACTCACTCTTCCTCCTTTCGAGTCAGCTGCTACTGCAGATTTAAAATTTCTTTCCTGGAAAACAGCTTTCCTTTTGGCAATCACTACTGCAAGAAGGGTATCTGAATTACAGGCCCTTATAGCAGTGGAACCTTTCATCATCTTTCATGCGGACAGGGTGTCCCTCAGAACCAATCCCTCCTGCATGCCAAAGGTGGTATCCAGTGTGGCTCTTAATCAGTCCATTCATTTGCCTACCTTTTTTCCTAAACCACAGAACAAAGGGGAATGGATACTGCACTCTTTAGATGTGCACAGACAGTTTAGATTCTACTTGGACAGGACTAAACCTCAAAGGAAATCTGAACAACTACTGGTGGTGTTTGCTGCAGGGACAGAAGGGAAAGCTATTTCAAAACAAACCATTTCAAAATGGATAGGCCACTGCATTCATTTCTGCTATAGCACCATGGAAAACCTATCTCACAGGGCATCAGACCCCATTCAACCAGGGCTGCATCTACCTCTACAACCTTTCTCAGGGGCGTCCCTACTAGGGACATCTTAGAAGCTGCTACTTGGAGTTCTGTACATACTTTCACCAAGCATTACCATTTGCCAATTTTCTCTAAATCCAGGGCTAGTTTTGCCACTGCAGTCTTGCAGGGTCTTATAGCTGGTCCTATGTCTATTTAAATTCCTCCTCCCAACCTTAGCTTTGGGAATCTACCCAAATGTAATGACTGCAGCAGTGAAACACGAAGAACATAATGCAGTTGTGTACAATTACCATAAATGTAGATGTTCAAGTGTATTCACTATTGCAGTCCTGGTTACCCTCCTTCCAGCCCCCTTTTCTTCCTTTGGCTATACCTCTACTCTCACTAACTATGCTCTAAAAGCTTTTTGGTGTATTTGCTTTTCTGTTGGAGGTATATCCTTGTATTTATAGATTTACCCACGTAGTCACAACCACTTATAATTTACAAAAAAAAAACACTGTGGAAGCCAGGAACAAACCATTGGAACTTAATTGATGTAATTAAAATTTATTTAGTAAAACAACGATGGTTAAGTGCTTTCATCTAAGACATTAGACTTCATCAGAACAACTAACAGACTGATTTAAAGGTTTATGTAGCAAATTCCGGCTAATGGCAAACACTAATTTACATAATGACAAACCTCCATTACATCATTTCCCCTTCTAAAGAGACCACACAAGTATTCAAGTAATTTCCCATTTCACCTCTTAGCTTCTATTATAGGTTTTATTGATGTACTTTCATTTATACCTGGTATAGTAGTGGCATTTAACAAAATCTGCCATCTCACCTCCTTCTCACTTAATAATGCTTTTATATTCCCCCCTCTATGATTTGAAAATATCACTTCAAGTATAGCAAACTGAAACATATTGCAGCCAGAATTGTCTCTGTGCCTATATAAGGCATTATTATCATCACCTTTTTTGATGGCATACGTATGGTCATAAATTCTCTCCCTCAAATGTCGTCCTGTTTTGCCCACATAAAATCCAGCACATGTTGTGCACATAGCTAATTAAATAACATTCCTTGTTTGACAATTGCCTTTGGCAAAAATTATTAGGATATGACTCCTATTTCCCAAATACTTGGTATGTTCTTCTAATATGGCAGAGCACTGATTGCATCTGCCACATTTTGTAGTACCAGACTTTTGAAATTTGCTGTGCATATGACCTTATATAACTTCTTTTTCATATTACAGCCTATTTTATGCACAAATGTGAGGTATTCCCCCACCAATTTAAATATTTCAGAATCACATTTCAGGATGCTCCAATTGTCACGTATAATATTCTTTACATCCATCGTATTTTTCCCATATGGTAAAATACAAGCTTTATTAAATTCATTGGTACTAACTTCTCTATCCTTGTCAGGATCAATGCTAACCTCAACACCAAGTAATGGCTTGTATTATATCCCCCATTCACTACTTACATATGTCACTACATGATCAACCACAGGCGGGGGATAACTACGTTCCTTAAACAATTCTCCTATATAGGCCAACTCTTGTAACATTTCATTATAATCTGAAGTCATCCGAGCTGCTCTTACACATTGCCCTTTTACTATATTTTTCTTTTGAATATTGGGGTGGCAGCTGTTATATTCCAAATAGGAATTACTGAAAGTATCTTTTCTAAAGATTCTGGACTTAAATCCTGTGCTGTTGTGAGAAATGAAGGTGTCTAAATATGAGATCCCTTCATTGCTGGCATGATATGTAAATTTTAGGAAAGAGCTAGTAGTGTGTAAATAATCAACAAAGGTTTTCACAGCATTTTCTTCACCATCCCACAGGATAAAGACATCATCTAAAAACCTAATATAACATTTAATGTACTTCATCCAACTACTTTTAAAAATTGTTTGCTCTTCCCAATCCAAAAGGACTAGGTTGGCATAAATGGGAGCACAAGCAGCTCCCATCGCCACCCCTTTACTTTGCCTATAGTACTCTCGTTCAAAGTAAATAAAATTGTAGTCAAGTACAATACTCATAAATTCACTAATAAGCATAGTTCTATCCCAATCCAAATTAGCATATTTCCTAATACTATTAACAAATCTATCCATACCTTCGTCTCTAGGAATACATGAGAATAAATCTATAGTGACGAAAATTAGGCTCTCCTTCCATAGATTAGGTGTTAAACGACTTAAAAAGTCCCATGAATCTCTAACTATGTGTTTGGCCATAGCATAGATAGGTTTTAACCAAGTATCAACTACTTTCCCAAATCGGAAAGTTTTGGATTTGCTTCCTGAGATAATAGGCCTATACGGTGGATGTTGTATATCTTTATGGATCTTCAGGCTACCCATAATAGTAGCCAGTAAGGATACTCTACCTTCAAAAAATTATATAAATCTGTTTCTATTCTATTATCCAACAAATATTCTTCCAATAAGGAATCTATAAGTTGATAGGCAATATGTATCTCATTAATAGACAATGTCTCATAAGTACTTGTGTCCTTTAGGATGGTGTGGATAGCATTTAAGTAATCAATATTATCTACTAACACAACCCCTCCCCCTTTATCCGGCTGAAGGATTCTGATATCATTGTTGGTACTTAATTCATTTAATAACTCATTTTATTTTTTACTAAGGTTATATACTATTTTCCATTGTTTACTATTATCTGATAGTTTATATAGTTCTTCTATAACCACTTTCTCAAAACTTGCCAATAAGGGGTGAAGCGGAGGGGTGAAGGAACTTTTTTTTTTCAATTGCATGTTACTTTTCCTAGTTCCTGCTTCTTTAAAATATATGCCTAGATTTAATTTACGCAAGAAAATCTTAAATTCAATGATGTTGTCCACTACATTGAATTTCTTATTAGGCACATATTTAATAGCTTTTCTAAACAATGCAAAATGTTCTTCTTGCAATATGAGTGTGGTGTAATTATGTATAAAAAAGTTCCCTTTACCATATTTGGTATCATTATACTAGACTATCTGATCCATCTCCTTATTGTTCACCTTTTCACTCTGTTTTCTCTGTATTGGTAAGTTTGGGGGTGGTTGTTGGGCCCCCTTCTCCTTCCCACAGTTTCCCATTCTAATTCTTCCTCCAAAAAAGATTAAATTTCATCATTTCGTGGTCTGTATGACCTGTCCATTTCTGGAACATAACTAGTGACCCCTTCCTGCTTTCTTTTCTCTTTATATACACTTTCCCAATTATAGGCCTTTCCTTCCTTATATAATCTAAAATCTCTCTAATTTGCTACACTTCCTGTGAAATATTTTTTGGTTGTTACTTTTAGCATATGAATATTAACCCAGCCAATAAAATTGATCAGTCACAGCTTGAAGTTAGGGGAAAGAGTAGTAGAAGCTAGGTTAAGAAGGGAGGTGATGATTAGAGATCAGCAGTATGGTTTCATGCCAGGCAAGAGCACTACAGATGCAATGTTTGCTCTGAGAGTGTTATTGGAGAAATACAGAGAAGGTCAGAAGGAGTTGCATTGTGTCTTTTTAGACTTGGAGAAAGCATATGACAGGGTGCCTAGAGAAGAGTTGTGGTATTGTATGAGGAAGTCGGGAGTGGCAGAGAAGTATGTAAGAGTGGTACAGAATATGTACGAGGGTAGTGTGACAGTGGTGAGGACTGCAGTGGGAGTGACAGATCCATTTAAGGTGGAGGTGGGATTACATCAAGGATCAGCTCTGAGTCTTTTCTTATTTGCAGTGGTGATGGACAGGTTGACAGATGAGATCAGACAGGAGGCCCCGTGGACTATGATGTTTGCAGATGACATTGTGATCTGTAGTGAGAGTAGGAATCAGGTTGAGGAGACTCTGGAGAGGTGGAGATATGCTCTAGAGAGCAGAGGAATGAAGGTCAGCAGGGCTAAGACAGAATATATGTTTATAAATGAAAGGGAGGGCAGAGGAATGGTGAGGATGCAGGGAGTAGAGTTGGTAAAGGTGGACGAGTTTAAGTACTTGGGATCAACAGTTCAGAGTAATGGTGAATGTGGAAGAGAGTACAGGCAGGATGGAATGGGTGGAGAAGAGTGTCAGGAGTGATTTGTGACAGATGGGTACCAGTAAGAGTGAAAGGGAAGGTCTACAAGAGGGTAGTGAGACCAGCTATGTTATATGGGTTGGAGACAGTGGCATTGACAAAAAGGCAGGAGTCAGAGCTGGATGTGGCAGAGTTAAAGATGTTAAGATTTGCACTGGGTGTGACTAGGATGGATAGGATTAGAAATCAGTATATTAGAGGGTCAGCTCATGTTGGACAGTTTGGAGACAAAGCAAGAGAGACAAGATTGTGTTGGTTTGGACATGTGCTGAGGAGGGATGATGGGTATATTTTGGAAAAGATGCTAAGGATGGAGCTGCCAGGTAAGAGGAAAAGAGGAAGGCCTAAGATAAGGTTTATGGACCTGGTGAGAGAGGACATGCAGGCAGTTGGTGTGACAGAGCAAGATGCAGAGGATAGGAAGAAATGGAAAGAGATGATCCGCTGTGGCGACCCCTAACGGGAAAAGCCGAAAGATGATGATGATGACTTTTAGCATATGCATACTGTTTGCTATATAATTGTTGCCATTGGTCGAACAAAAGATCTTGAGTAATACGTTCATTCAAGGATTCAACTTCCTTAACAAGTTTACACAGTTTACTATCATTGCTTTTGATAAGAAACTTCATAAAAGTTATGCCAAAACCATCAAACATAACATTGCATTCACTCCTGAGTTCATCAGTCATTTCAAGACCCAACAACGGCCTCTTGAAAAATCTGAGTCCCTTAGGTACAATATTGAAATTAATGCACTGATGTAAATAGGCATTATCCAATGGAATCCCCTTTATGGCATTCAGTTTCTTGCCAAAAGTAAAAATTAACTGTTTTAGTGTTCCATCAACAAATTCATTCGTATTGAGAATGTCCGCTTTACTGACTTCATTAAATTTAAAATCTTGAAAACTATCAAGCCCTCCAAAGTTGTTATGAATGGCATTTGTCTTCTGATTATTAGGGGAGCAAGAATTAACTCTATTTGTGACAGTACCTTGGTTGCCTGAGTGAGCGACCACCGAGTAAGTTCTCTTTGGAGCAGTCCTTTTAGGAATTGCTCCTAACTTGTGTCCTTCGTCCTCCGTATTGTTGCCTTCATCTCCGCCTTCGCGGTCGATGGATGACGATTGCAGTTGACCCGCAACTATACCATGAGAGGATCTGGGGATGCTAGGTGGAGTGTTGAGAAATTCCTCATGTTCACCATGACCGGGTTGAGCTCCTGCAACTCCAGGTAAATGACGCAAGTTCGCAAAATGTACAGATTCGTTATTCTGACTTCTGATGGGTTAAGAAAACAAGTCAATCAATCTTGTTACCTCCCCTTTCAAGATAGCCATTTCCGACTGAATTTTTTGAATTTCATCCCTCCGAATCGGGGAGAATATAGAGGGCAGTTCATCCAGCGAGTTCATGGCAAAGGCAATCAAATCCAAAAGAACAACCCACGTAGTCACAACCACTTATAATTTACGAAAAAAAACAATGTGGAAGCCAGGAACAAACCGCTGGAACTTAATTGATGTAATTAAAATTTATTTAGTAAAACAATGAAGGTAACGCGCTTTCATCTAAGACATTAGACTTCATCAGAACAACTAACAGACTGATTTAAAGGTTTATATAGCAAATTCCGGCCAATGGCAAACACTAATTTACATAATGACAAACCTCCATTACATCATTTCCCCTTCTAAAGAGACCACACAAGTATTCAAGTAATTTCGTATTTCACCTCTTAGCTTCTATTATAGGTTTTATTGATATACTTTCATTTATACCTGGTATAGTAGTGGCATTTAACAAAATCTGCCATCTCACCTCCTTCTCACGTAATAATGCTTTTATATCCCCCCCCCTATGATTTGAAAATATCACTTCAAGTATAGCAAACTGAAACATATTGCAGCCAGAATTGTCTCTGATGTGCCTATATAAGGCATTATTAACATCACCTTTTTTGATGGTATATGTATGGTCATAAGTTCTCTCCCTCAAACGTCGTCCTGTTTTGCCCACATAAAATCCAGCACATGTTGTGCACATAGCTAAATAAATAACATTCCTTGTTTGACAATTGCCTTTGGCAAAAATTATTAGGGTATGACTCCTATTTCCCAAATACTTGGTATGTTCTTCTAATATGGCAGAGCACTGATTGCATCTGCCACATTTTGTAGTACCAGACTTTTGAAATTTGCTGTGCGTATGACCTTTATATAACTTCTTTTTCATATTACAGCCCATTTTATGCACAAACGTGGGGTATTCCCCCACCAATTTAAATATTTCAGAATCACATTTCAGGATGCCCCAATTGTCAAACAAGGAATATTAATTATTTAGCTATGTGCACAACATGTGCCGGATTTTATGTGGGCAAAATAGGATTAGAGAATTTATGACCATACATATGCCATCACAAAAGGTAATGTTAATAATGCCTTATATAGGCACATCAGAGACAATTCTCGCTGCAATATGTTTCAGTTTGCTATACTTGAAGTGATATTTTCAAATCATAGAGGGGGGGGAATATAAAAGCATTATTAAGTGAGAAGGAGGTGAGATGGCAGATTTTGTTAACTGCCACTACTATACCAGGTATAAATGAAAGTATATCAATAAAACCTATAATAGAAGCTATGAGGTGAAATAGGAAATTACTTGAATACTTGTGTGGTCTCTTTAGAAGGGGAAATGATGTAATGGAGGTTTGTCATTATGTAAATTAGTGTTTGCCATTGGCCGGAAATTGCTATATAAACCTTTAAATCAGTCTGTTAGTTGTTCTGATGAAGTCTAATGTCTTAAATGAAAGCGCTTAACCTTTGTTGTTTTGCTAAATAAATTTTAATTACATTAATTAAGTTCCAGCGGTTTGTTCCTGGCTTCCACAGTGTTTTTTTTCGTAAATTATAAGTATTTATAGATTTAATTGCTTCCCATTAGGGGGACACCTGACATCTGGGGCAAGAAAAACTGATGTAATGGCGCCGACTGCATGTTTTATACCCCTGACAACCTGACGTCATGGAAGAAGGGACAGCAACTGACGCAGGACCCAAGACTTTGTTAATCAGGCCGACTGAGGGCTACTGCAAGCAGATAACACAAATGTAATGACTGCAACAGTGAATACACTCGAACATCTACATTTATGGTAAGTGTACACAACTGTACTTTCTTTTTGGTGCCAAAGAAAACGGGGGACTTAAGGCCCATTCTGTACCTATCTACCCTGAACCTGTCAGTTGCCAAAGAAAAATTCCAGATGGTCACACTGCAGTCCATCATGTCGTACCTGCAAGAGAGCGACTGGATGTGCTTGTTAGACCTCCAGGATGCTTACTATCACATCAAGATGCACAGAAACTCCAGGAGGTTCATCCGCTTCCAGCTAGGAGTCGATCATTACCAATTTTGAGTCCTACCCTTTGGTTTCACCACAGTCCCCAGGGTGTTCACCAAAGTGATGGTGGTAGCGGCTCACCTGCGGCTTCAGGGGATTCAGGTCTATCCATACCTGGACGATTGGCTCCTCACTGCTCCCACCAGACGTCTACTCTCTCAAACCAGGGATTATTTCTTAAACCTTGCCCTACATTTGGGGATCACAATCAGTGCATCCAAATCACTTCTAAATCCTGTCCAGGTGATAGACAACATTGGGGCAAGGATAGATACATTACAGTGCAAAATCTTCCTGAGCTTGGGGAGAGTACAAAACCTGAGGATGAATGTCTCTCTGATCTACCATTCACATCTTCCATCGGCGGAATCAGTGTTGAGGGCCTTAGTTTCAATGGCAGCAACCATAACGCTTCTGCCATTTGCCTGGTTACATATGAGAATTCTACAGTGGATACTAGCTGTACAGTGGTCCCTGTTGGAACTTCCATTGTCGTATCCAATACAACTGAGTTGAGTCTGTCCATCATCCCTTCTATGGTGGATGTGTTCTCCGAACATTTTGGAGGGATGACCCTTTGTTCCAGCCCCTGTCCAAGCCACAGTGACCACGGACACCTCCCAACTCGGGTGGGGGGGCATTGTTCGGGCAGGACAGTCCAAGGCCTGTGGTCCTCTGTGGAGACCAGCTTGCACATAAATGTTCTAGAGATGAGGGCGATCCTTTTAGCGTTGCAGGCCCTTCATGCCTTTCTTCCTCTGGGACCCATTGCAATTCAGTCAGACAACATGTCAGTGGTCTGGTATATCAACAAACAGGGAGGGACCCCCTTTGTCACGAGGCTATAAGAGTGTGGGAATGGGAGACCTCCACGAGGCCATGAGAGTGTGGGAGTGAGAGATCTCCATCAGTCATTTTCTCATCGCAACGCATATTCCAGGATGGTCCAGCATTCTAGCAGACAGGTTAAGTCGGACTATTCTGATGCCTTACGAGTGGTCTCTGAATCTTTCAGTAGCGGAGCAGCTCTTCCTGGAGTGGGCTCAGCCTTGTTGCGATCTCTTTGCATCTCCTTCCAATGTGAAGTGCAGCAAGTTTTTCAGTCTGAACCCCCTGTCAGGGGAGTCCCCCAGAGATGCTGTAGTCCATGCTTGGCCTCCCGGTCTTCTGTATGCTTACCCTCCAGTACCTCTTATTCCGAGATTTCTACAGAAAGCTTGTTGACTGGGGAGCAAAGTGATCCTCATTGCCCCGTTTTGGCCTCCCCAGATATGGTTTCCCTTCCTTTGATCTCACCTTCTGGCTCTGCCCTGGATCTTGGATCCCATTCAGGATCTGATTTCACACTCATTGGGGGTTCCTCATCTGAATCTGGACAGTTTGAAGCTCACAGCTTGGCTACTCCATTTCCCATGATCGCTAGGACTCCTGGATTATCCTCTTCAGTTAGATCTATTCTGGTGGCTGCTCATAAGTCTTCAACCAGGAAGGTTTATCGTAGTAAATGGAAACGTTTTTCCTTTTGGGCCTCTCAAAAGAGTTTAGACCCTTTCACGGCTCCTATTTCTGCCATTCTTGATTTTCTGGCTGATATTTTTCAACAAGGAGCTAGTTCTACTGTCAAGGTTCAATTGGCTACCATTTCTCATTTTCATGTGGGTGAGAATTCTACCTCTCTAGCAACCTCCAGACTGTGTAAAGCCTTTATCAAAGGGACTTTTCTATTGCACCCCCCTGTGAAGGATCCTGTTCCCCCCATGGGACCTTACTATGATTCTTCAAGCTCTGGTCACTCTGTTCATACATTATTTCTCATTACAAATTGGATTTGATTTCCAGAAGGAGAGCATCCTTTGGTTCCATGGTGCTCTGGAATATCCTTCCATGAGGGCCACTCAGGAGTTTAGTAGCTGGGGACTCTGTCCCACAGGTTGAAGGCTAAATGAAGTAAACTACTTCAGATAAAGAAGTTATGTACTCACCATAAAGTTCCATATGAGTAGTTCTACTTCATCTGTCTTCAACCGTTCCTCCCTCCTTCCCCCGGGCCTTGTCATGTGAACAGCCTGTGGGCTGCAGTTATAGGTCGTAAGTATTTTTCAGGTTGGGTTATCAGTATAAGGATCAGCAAACTCGATCTGAGGGGTGGAAGCTAGTGGAGGTGTATTATGAGTAAGGGGAGGAGCTTGGAGCTCGGAGCAGATGCTAGTGAGATTGCCGGCTCGGATCCAATACTGATCCGGTATCCCACAGGTTGAAGACAAATGAAGTAGAACTACTCAGATGGAATGTTATGGTGAGTACATAACTTCTTTTTTTGTGAAGTTGATACTAATAAGCTCAGATTTCGAGAAGAAGTCTCCCCTATAAAGTAAGTGAATGATTAGTCAGGCTGCTACAGAAACAGATAATGGTCTCTTGATTGATGTCAAGGGGGTTTGGACCTATAACAGAAATGGAGAAACGACATCATCAAAAAGCTTTTGAAAGCTCTAGAAACAGGGAGTCTACACTTTCTCTATCTCTGAGTTTTTAAACAGATCTGGTATGTAATGCTAAGTAGCATTTCTATATTGTGACTAGCAGAAAATCCTTGTTGAGTGGTTATGAGGGCTTTGCCCTCCTGCTGCATCTTAATAATATGTGCTAACCTTGCCCCTATCCCTAAACCTAACATGCATCTTAACTTTTTAAAAGCCCTTCCTATAGTACTACCCGTATAAAAGCTTGGGCACTCACCACACACATACACTAAATCTGTCCCCCTAACCTAACCCTAAACATTCACAATTACACTCGCGCACACTATATCTGTCTGTCTGTCTGTTTATCTATCTATCTAATCTTTACTCTAACCCTAACTCACACACACAAATTTATACAAACACATACATATAACTAATATACCTCTCACTTAATGTTTTTAGCAAAGCAAACATCCAGCAAAACACCCATTCAATAAAGCGCTCATTCATACAAATGACCCTGCTCTTCTGGTTGCTGACCAAAGCAACAGTCAGCCAGACACACTATATTGATATACGTCAGTACAGGGGTCTCTTTTCACAACTTTCCCGTGTGGGTAATCAACACTCACCTATCAATGATACCTTCTTACTGCAATAATGCAACCAGTTACAATGAATATTATGTGTCTGTTGTAAGGTTAAGAAATATGGCATATGGCAGTATACACCAAAACAATGGGAAGATATTTACATGGCTTCCAAGTATGCAACAAAATCATTAAGGTTTAGAATTTGTACATGGAGCTGTTTACATAGGTATTTTTATATCCCAAGTAAACTTCAGAGAATTCATGAGTAGACAGCAATCTCTGAAGATTTGGTGGGGTACCTGGGAATATGTTTTGGAAATGCAACAAAGTCCCTACAGCGTACTGTGTCAGAAATGTTGGCAGAGCAAATTATTTTAACTATGGAAATTATACTATTGAACTGGGATATAGAAGCAACATCCTAGGCATACTAAGGCCCTACTAAGTTTAATGGTATTGACTGCCAAAAAAAGCTATTACTAGGAAATGGAAATCAATAGCAAAACCAGCTCTAACAGAACTAATCAATGTTGCAAAGGACATAAAGGAAATGAAGATGGGATCTTTGGAAAAGGAAAAGGGTAAACTGGATATAAATGGAATCCGCAACAAAAATACATACACAATAGTGTTTAGGAGGTTGAATGATATTTCAGGGAAGGCAGGATTTAAGTAATTTATATAATGTTAAACTGAATAATTGTTAAGACAAAAATCACATTTGTATAATGTGTACAAAAATGTCTTGTTTTTTTTCTCTTTTATAACTGAATGTATATTCATGTTAGTATACAATATGTAATATTAATAAAGATACTTAAAAAAGAAATGACATGTCTTGTACATAATGGTGTATAAAATCACTATAAAATTACCTTTTCTATGGAGGTCAAAACTGTCTATCATTTATTTTGCATGATATTATTAAATTGGACCATTGGATTGAGACACATACATCTACACTTGAACCTAATGGAGGGAGCTAATGGAAAACAGTAGCATTTCAGAATTAGTAAATACAGTTAATCACACAAATGAAATAATAAACAATGTTGTACAGTTCTCCTGGAACACCTGGTGAGGAAGTGCACAATCACAAGTAATCTTAATAATATAAATTTAGGCATATATGTTTTACATGAACATTTAAGAAAGCAAACTAAAGAGACATGGCCTTTTACACCACTAAGATGAATTAAGATACTGTATAGGAAAATTATTTTATACAGGTTCAGGAAATGTCATTAGAAAAAGCCTAAAAAGTCATAGCATTATCTTATTACCAGTAAAAAGGCAGCAAGCCATGTAATTCCATTTTTACAGTAAGAGTGCTTAGCTTTATAAATTGTCATATACAGGGCAGCCAAAAGATAGTGCAGATATTATGCAAGAGTATAGGTCATTACACCAAAATTTAATTCTAAATTGTTCTTAATTTTGAACAGAAGTGAAACTGGAGAATGCAGTACAGTATGTATGAAGGTGAGAGAATTGATACTTTTAAGATGCAGAGGTAAAGGGGTACTAAATTCACAACCAGGTACAGTTTAAAATTAATATTTTGTCTGAGGTGCAATTTGTTAAACTCAACATGGTGTTTTAAGGAACAATAGTGTAAGACTTGTTCAAAACATCTTATTCTTTGAGATAAATAAAGATTGTGTTCTACACTGCATCAAGTAAATAATATTACCTTTATTACAAAGGATGTTACTGTATTTTGTCAAGAGATAATATATACATGTTCATCATTATAAACACTACTGCAGCAGCCTTAGCTCTATGGATTATATCCTGCACAGGATATAACAGACAACCATTTTTAAAGCTACAGGGCACCATTTTCTTCACTGTGAATGAAGACACATGCCCAAAAAAAAGTACACATCTATATGGTTACAATTAGGAAGAGTGAATGCTCACTTAAGTGAATGCTTTTTCATGCTGTAAAAAAAATAAATAAAAAGCGAAAGCTCATGTGAGAGAACATTCTTCCCAGTGGAGTTTCTGGCAGCAGTCTTTTGAATGGGATCACAGAACAGTGGGGTCGGGGAATTTACCCTTACGCTGCTGTTGTGTGATCTCACAGTTAGTATATATAACTCACAAGGGGCGTACAGGTATCGAGGGTCTTGCCACCCTGCAAAAAATAGAAAGTAGTAATTGTTTGTTTTTTGAGTACTTGTACGAAATTTCACTCTAAATGATCACTGTTTCATGACACACACACACACACACACACACACACACACACACATATATATATATATATATATATATATATATATATATATATATATATATTTTGCAGTACCCACAAAACCCATACATTGTTCTCTAAACCACCTAAAACAGTATTTTGCCAGGGGGACAAGCTCCCCACCCAAGACCTTCACACTCTTGCTACTGATATATATAGGCTCATAGGATCATAGAAGGTTACTAGGCTAATGGCCCTGGGGCCCTTACAAGCCTAGCCAAGAGTTTATCCCCAAAAAAGAACCCCCAATCAGCACCTGTTACCCCTGTCAATGAGGGACACAGGTGGTACCCCTGGGACAAATTTGTGGTTTCCCATCCACTCATCAAGGTTGCGCTTGAAGAGGGTCATCAAGGTACTCTGTTTGACATGTATGGGAAGTCTGTTCCAGAAACGGGGCAGCCTCTTGGAGACTAACGTCTCTCTCCAGCAAGTTTTGTTGAAGTTGCGTATTAGATTTAGGCCTTTCAAGCCAGTAATGCGCACAGAGTTAGACTTATGGATATGGAGCATCTCTAGTAGGGCAGGGTCCAATATTGTCTTGTAGATGGGACACAGATCACCTCAGAGCAATCTGTATGATACTGAGCAGAGTGATAGTGATTTGAGCCTGTCCCAATAGGACAGGTGTTGGAGGCCATAGATTCTCTTTGTGAGGTATTTCTGTGGTTTTTCCAGTTGGTGCAGGTGTTTGGACAGGTACATACCAAACAGGGCATTATACTCCATTACTTGCCTAATGAGGGAGGAGTACTGAGAGGTAATAACATCCTTTTTTCTGGATGTAATCCCTTTACTTATGAGATAAACCAAGTAAAAGGCTTTTCTGACTATTGCCTCTACATGATGGTCAAATGTGAGATTGTTGTCAACCTGAGTACCCAGGTCTCTCACCACAGGTTGGGTGCTTGGAGGGTTGCCAATGATGAAGTAATCAGTAGGGGTTGTGCTTTTGCTGAATGGTATGATGATACATTTTTTTGCATTTAACTTAAGGGCATGATTTTGGCACCAGTCGTTTGTTACTGTGAGACCCTCCTGCAGTATGTTAACATTATTTGGGGAGTCAATGACAACACCCAACGTACAGTCATCGGCAAACTTGGTCAGCTACAGGCCTTTTTATATTTATTTATAAGTATAACAGCTCCTAGAACATGCAACTGTGGGGAAAAAGGAGAGATTTTCTTACCACACTAACTGCCAGTCTTGGAAAAATAGACACAGGACACACTGTTAATGAGTAAATTTATACAGCCCTA